>NC_091990.1:165229254-165310814 GCF_044704955.1 Pristiophorus japonicus | reverse complement strand
AGAGGGAGGAGAGTGAGGGGGGGGAAGAGGGAGGAGAGTGAGGGGAGGGTGAAGAGGGAGGAGAGTGAGGGGGGGGGAAGAGGGAGGAGAGCGAGGGGGGGGAGGAGAGTGAGGGGGGGGGAAGAGGGAGGAGAGTGAGGGGGGAGGAGGAGAGTGAGGGGGGGGAAGAGGGAGGAGAGTGATGGGGGGAATAGGGAGGAGAGTGAGGGGGGGGAAGGGGGAGGAGAGTGAGGGGGGGGGAAGAGGGAGGAGAGTGAGGGGGGGGGAAGAGGGAGGAGAGTGAGGGGGGGGGAAGAGGGAGGAGAGTGAGGGGGGGGAAGAGGGAGGAGAGTGAGGGGGGGGAAGAGGGAGGAGAGTGAGGGGGGGGAAGAGGGAGGAGAGTGAGGGGGGGGAAGAGGGAGGAGAGTGAGGGGGGGGGGAAGAGGGAGGAGAGTGAGGGGGGGGGGGGAGGGAGGAGAGTGAGGGGGGGGGAAGAGGGAGGAGAGTGAGGGGGGGGGAAGAGGGAGGAGAGTGAGGGGGGGGGAAGAGGGAGGAGAGTGAGGGGGGGGGAAGAGGGAGGAGAGTGAGGGGGGGGAAGAGGGAGGAGAGTGAGGGGGGGGAGAAGAGGGAGGAGAGTGAGGGGGGGGAGAAGAGGGAGGAGAGTGAGGGGGGGGGAAGAGGGAGGAGAGAGGGGGGGGGAGGAGAGTGAGGGGGCGGGGGAAGAGGGAGGAGAGTGAGGGGGCGGGGGAAGAGGGAGGAGAGTGAGGGGGCGGGGGAAGAGGGAGGAGAGTGAGGGGGGGGGGGGGAGAGGGAGGAGAGTGTGGGGGGAAGGTCGAGAGGGGACTGGCGGAGGGGGGAGTGTGAGGGGAGTGAGTGTGTGGGTGGGAGAGGGGAGAGAGAGTGAGTGGGGGGAGGTCGAGAGAGAGTGTGGGGGAGAGAGTGGGGGCGTGGGGAGGGGGAGGCGGGGCGGGGGAGGGCAGAGAGTGACCAGCCTGCCTGCCTGGAGGTAGGGAACCTCCCTCCCCACCCCTGGGGGGGAGGGGGATTGACACACACTCTGAAGGAGACAGATATGGAGGTCCTGAGTCAGATACTGGGGAATGGGAGACAATCGATATACAGACACTCAAACACACTGAGGGAGAAATTTAGAAATGGATAGAGATTGAGAGATACACACGAGGGCGGGGGCTGGATAATGTATAGGCTGCACTCGGTCTTGTTCAGATTGACATTGAACTTTTTTCTTTCAGTATAAATTCCGGGATCTGACCATTGAGGAGCTGAAGAATGTGCACAAAAAATTTCCTGAACTGAAATCTTCACTGGACACCTACAGTAAGCCTTTAAATCAAACACTTGGAAGCTTCTAGCTTTTTTATGGCTACCTGTCATTAATCCTAAGCCGGTGATGTCTCAGCATGGTGAATCCACTGAAGGAGGTGCTGAGAGTATATACTCGCAGGGCTGCCTGCAGTGACTTGAAGCGATCAGGCTAGAGGGCAAGACTGGTGGAAGCCTATGACTGATCTGTGTGCTACCAACCATGGGATGGTATATCACACTGAGGAAAAGAAAATAATTTATTTCTTGGGTTCAATCCCTCATCTGTGCGGAGCTAGGTGGTAAACGGTGCCACGACTGGTACCCGTGTCACTGGGCTAGAGAAGAGAAAAGTCAGCTCATGCTCTTTGTCCCTGATGACTATCCACTAAACCCTGTTGGATGTAGGTGGATGTCGGGTAAGGAAAAGATTGGGTTTGCATTTGCCTGTGATGTTTCCCCACAGTTGAATGGCCTGCCAACACCTACTCTCAGCTCCAGAATGAAGAATAGCTGCTGGGTTGAGGTGTTGTGTTGTAATGTTCCCCGACGGAGAGCACAAAGACGACATGACCTCAAGTTCAACAACAAGGGGTCCCTGGGAATCGCGACAGACAGGCTGCTGTAATTAAATAATCCCAGAAGGCCTTTGTGCCTCCGTGCAGAACGATCGAGCAAAGTCTGACACAGACCAGTTGGTAACAGTCGAGTCCTTTATTTGGAACAGGAGCAGAGTCATGTACAGTGCATCAAACAGTGATAAAGCTCACCCGACTGGTTTTCGGAGTAGAGTTGTATTCTGGCGTCAGCGCAGTTGTTCCAAGCTGTTGTGTCTCAGTCACATGATATCTCCACTGAAAAGCGTGCATTTTGCGCTCATCTTTATAACAGAATGATGCCGATAATCGGCAAGCATTGGCCCATACAGTTTCCTCGTTCGTATCTCTTAGTTAGAAGGGGCCAATACAAGGCTACCAACGGTGGGACCGAGATCAGGTAACATATGTCCAACGGTTACTTCAGTCCAAGTTGTTGACCGTTAACCTTTCTTTATTCAACTCCCTTGCCATTTCCAACAGCTGTTGAATATATGCTCATACCTAGACCCAGACATGAGTCTCTGTGTAAGGTATTGTTTTAAGAACATAAGAGATAGGAGTAGGCCATTTTGCCCCTCGAGCCTGCTCCGCCATTCAATAAAGATCATGGCTGATCTGATCTTGGCCTCAACTCCACTTTCTCTGCCCGCTCGCCATAACCCTTGACTCCCTTATTGTTCAATGACCCAGCATCCACAGCTCTCTGGGGTAGAAAATTCCAAAGATTCACGACCCTCAGAGAAGAAATTCCTCCTCATCTCCGTTTTAAATGGGCGACCCCTTATTCTGAAACTATGCCCCCTAGTTCTAGATTCCCCCACGAGGGGAAACATCCTCTCTGCATCTACCCTGTCAAGTCTCCTCAGATTTGAATAAGATCACCTCATTTTTCTAAATTCTAATGAGTATGGGCCCAACCTGCTCAACCTTTCTTCGTAAGTCAACCCCCTCATCTCCGGAATCAACCTAGTGAACCTTCTCTGAACAGCCTCCAATGCAAGTATATCCTTCCTTAAATACAGAGACCAAAACTGTACGCGGTATTCCAGGTGTGGCCTCACCAATACCCTGCACAGTTGTAGCAGGACTTCCCTGCTTTTATACTCAATCCCCCTTGCAATAAAGGCCAACATTCCATTTGCCTTCCTGATAACTTGCTGTACCTGCATACTAACTTTTTGTGTTTCATGCACAAGTGCCCCCAGATCCCTCTGTACCATAGCATTTTTGTAGCCTCTATCCATTTAACTAGTAATTTGCTTTTTTATTTTTCCTACCAAAGTGGATAACCTTACATTTTCCCACATTATACGACATCTGCCAAATTTTTGCCCACTCACTTAGCCTGTCTATATCCCTTTGCAGATTCGTTGTGTCCTCTTCACAATTTGCTTTCCCATCCATCTTTGTATCAGCAAACTTGGCTCATTACACTCGGTCCCTTCATCCAAGTCATTAATATAGATTGTAAATAGTTGAGGCCCCAGCACTGATCCCTGCGGCACCCCACTAGTTACTGTTTGCCAACCGGAAAATGACCCATTTATCTCGACTCTCCGTTTTCTGTTCGTTAGCCAGTCCTCTATCCTTGCCAATATATAACCCCCAGCCACTAAGGTCTAGATCAGCAATTGCTCCTTCCGCTCCCCAGCCAGCTCGGATGGTGCTCGCAGGCCGGGGGCCGCTCAGTCTGCTGGACCAGGCTTCCACGCTGCTCCATCCGCTCCCTGGCCCGCTCTAGTGGTGCTCGCAGGCTGGGGGCCGCACAGATAATGCTAATATGTTACCCCCAGCCACTAAGGTCTAGATCAGCAACTGCTTGCCCATCTCTTCTTGAGAAGGAACAACTTATCTTTTCTCAAACATACAAGACTTATATTTTTTCAAGCAATTAAAAAAAAACACACATGCTACAAAGCTGAAAACCTACTCAAACTATCTTATTGTTGACTATATAGGGGTACGGTAGCATTGTGGTTATGGGCCCAAGTTTCCACATGATTCGCGCCTGATTTTTAGGAGCAACTGGTGGAGAACGGACTATTTTAGAAATCGCAATTCTCCACATTTTTTTTTCTGCAGTTCTAGTCAGGTAGAACAGTTCTAGTTTAGAACAAAATTTTTTCTTCAAAAGGGGGCGTGTCCGGCCACTGACGCCTGATTTGAAAGTTTCCACAGTGAAAATGTACTCCAAACTAAAGTAGAATGACGCCAGTGAAGATTTTTGTAGAACTGAAAAAACCTGTTCTACACATTAAAAAATCAGGCGCAGGTTACAAATTAGGTGCCCAGAACGAGGTGGGGGGGGGAAGGGAACTCATTAAATTCGACAATAAATCCTTATTTATACTTCTACAAATATTATACAAATAAATCCAACCTGAATAAACATTTATAAGCCAAGAAAAGATTAAATAAACCATCTTCCTACCTGTGTGAAAGTGCTTCAGCCAGGGAGAATTCTGCAGCTGTTCGTGCCGCTGGGAGAGGGAGGGAGGGAGAGAGAGAGGGGGGGGGAGGGAGGGAGGGAGGAAGGAAGGAGAAGAGAGGGGAGGGGGTCGGGGAACAGGAGCGGGTGTCGGGGCGGGGAGAGCGGGTCTCGGGTCGGGGCGGAGCGGGTCTCGGTCGGGGCGGGGGGGGGGGAGTGGGTGTCGGGTCGGGTCTGGTCGGCGGGGGGGGTGGAGCGAGTGTCGGGTCTGGTCGGGCGGGGAGCAGGAGCTGGCCGTGGGAGGAGCCTCATTCACGCAGCCCCAGTGAGGCCATTGGGCCAGGGCTAGGGGTTGCGTGCTTCGGGCCCCTCCCACACAGTTCGGCGCCTGGAGCTACTGCACTTGCGTGCCGACTGTAGCGCACATGTGCAGAGGTCCCGGCACTGTTTTCAGCGCAGGGACCTGGCTCCGCCCCCCCCACAGCTCGTGCCGGCTGCGCCGAGGGCCATAGGACCTGTAAGTCGGTGGAGAATACCGAGGATTTTTTTAGGTGCCGTTTTAGGCGCGAAAAACGGGCACCCAGCTCGGAGGGGCGCCCGTTTTTTTTCTTGTGGAAACTTGGGCCCTATGTAACTACACTAGTAATCCAGGGTCCTGGACTAATCCGGCAGCTGAGGAATTTAAATTCAGTTAATTAAATAAAAATTTAGAATTAAAAAGCTTGGTGTAGTGGTGACCATGAGACTACCGGATTGTTGTAAAAACTCATCTGGTTGACTAATATTCTTCGGGGAAGGAAATCTGCCGCCCTTACCCGGCCTGGCTGATATGTGACTCCGGACCTACAGCAATGTGGTTGACTCTTAACTGCCCTCTGAAATGGCCTAGCGAGACACTGTTGTACCAAACTACAAAGTATCATGGACTGCAGCGATTCAAAAAGATACCTTCGCAAGGGCAATTAGGGATGGGCAATAAATGCCGGCCTTGTCAGCCATGCCCACATCCCGTGAACGAACTAAAAAACTATTGATTATGTGGTTCAAGCTATCATGATTAAGTCTAATCACATGTCTTTTTCACCAAGCTAACTGCACGATTATCTGGTTAACATACTGAATAAATGATTTGATTAGTACATGTTTCAAGATGGTCTTTGCAAGGCAGAACGGTTAGTTTGAAATGACTGCCTTGATCCACAAGTCAGATCCCTTCAGAGGAGGGGAGAAAATTGTGTACAGTTTTATTAACAAAAGTGTTGAAGTATCCATGTTTAGTCAATGTGTCAAACTTGTGCAAAGAATCCCTAAATGGGATTGGAACTAGACGCAGCTCTAACTATTTACAATCTATATTAATGACTTGGATGAAGGGACCGAGTGTAATGTAGCCAAATTTGCTATACAAAGATAGGTGGAAAAGCAAATTGTGAGGAGGATACAACGAATCTGCAGAGGGATATAGACAGGCTAAATGCGTGGGCAAAAAATGGGCAGATGGAGTATAATGTGGGAAAATGAGGTTATCCACTTTGGTAAGAAGAATAAAAAAGCAAATTCTTATTTAAATGGGGAGAGATTATAAAATGCTGCAGTACAGAGGGACCTGGGGGCCCTTCTACATAAAACATGCAGTTAGTATGCAGGTACAGCAAGTAATCAGGAAGGCAAATGGAATGTTGGCCTTTATTGCAAGGAGGATAGAGTATAAAAGCAGAGAAGTCCTGCTACAACTGTACAGGGTATTGGTGAGACCACACCGGGAGTACTACGTACAGTTTTGGTCTCCGTATTTAAGGAGGGATATACTTGCATTGGAGGCAGTTCAGAGAAGATTCACGAGTTTGATTCCTGAGATGAGGGGGTTGTCTTATGAGGAAAGGTTGAGCAGGTTGGGCCTCGACTCATTGGAGTTTAGAAGAATGAGAGGTGAACTTATTGAAACGGAAAAGATTCTGAGGGGGATTGACGGTAGATGCAGAGAGGATGTTTCCCCTCAAAGGGGAATCTAGAACTAGAGGGCATAGTTTCAGAATAAGGGTCGCCCATTTAAAACGGAAATGAGGAGGAATTTCTTCTCAGAGGGTTGTAAATCTGTGGGATTCTCTGCCCCAGAGAGCTGTGGAGGCTGGGTCTTTGAATATATTTAAGGTGGAGATAGACAGATATTTGAAAGATAAAGGAGTGAAAGATTATGGAGAGCGGGCAGGGAAGTGGAGTTGAGGGCAGGATCAGATCAGCCATGAAACTGAATGGCGGAGAGGGATCGAGGGACCTGATGGCCTACTCCTATTTCTTATGTTCTTGTGTAACATCGACTGTGAGACATCAGCAGACAAAACAGTTGTTCAAGCACGTACACAAAGCTTTGTATCTCACACGTTGTATAGCTCTTACCCATATCACATGAAGGGGCAGTGCCTTCTCTGTGGCAACTCGGGGCCAGGAGCTTTCTATTTCTGAGCAATCCCCTCTGCGTGAAGTTGAAGAGCCCTATTGGCTTACATTGATTCACTTCAATCACTCTTGTAAACGCCTGCTCCGGGAAATCCCCTCCGTGCCTTGCAGTTCTGCACAGAGGGAGGGATTTCCTTTATGGGCTGCTCTTGCACACTCTCCACTTTGCCATTCTCGTCTGCGTCCAGACACGCCATGGCGCACCATCTTGCCGTCCAGAAGAGGCGGGGGTCCCCAATGGAGTGCACGCTATGCCGGAGTCCTCCCCTTTATTTATTGGGGACTTGGCCTGGAGGAGTGTTGCACGGAGCAGTCCGTGCAATAGGTTTTAAAATCGGTTCACGGACTCCCGGGCCGCATGCAATTTCTGCGGCTTGGAAGGGGTCCGCGTTCCACGTGTATGTTGAGTGTGCGAGGTTGCAGCCCCTGTTCCATTATTTGAAGGGGCTGCTCCTTACATTCTGGTTGCACTTCAGTCCCACACTCCTGATCTTTGGGCACGCTGTGTGGAGGGGAACGGGCAGGTCAGAGGGCCTCCTCGTAGGACTGCTCCTGGGCCTGGCCAAGGGGGCCATCAGCCGGTCCAGGCAGCGGGCAGTCGAGGGGGTCGTTCAGCCCGACTGCCTGCCTCTTTTCCACGGTTACATCCGAGCCAGGGTGTCCACCGGTACGCTCGCGGCCTTCCGCGAGAGGTGGGCACCGGAGGGACTGGAGTGCATCATCATCCCCGGCAACCAAATTTTAATTTGACCGTTTACTATTTAGAAAGTATCATTTGTTAATTTGTAAGGGGGCACTTGATTCAAAGTTCGACTTAAAATAGATGTAAAAGCCTGCCTCTGGTGTGTAATGCAGCCACTGATCTCTCTCTCTCTCTGTGAAGTCATCATTACACAGTCCTTGTGAGGAGCTCAGCATGGCTTGCTTGCATCACTGTGGCATTGAGGGACAGTATAAGTCACCCCCCCGTGAGGTGATGTCACATTGTCCGTGTGTACGGTGTTGACACAGGGCTGCTCATGCTCATTGGCTGAATTCTTTCACCGATTTATTGTAACTTCCATCCCATTTTCTGAAGTGCTAGTGCCATCAAACCTCTAAGGCAGCTGATCATCTCGAGTCAGTGCCACGTGCTGGTCAGAGTAGGAATCGCAGGATAGCGCAGATGAATACGTGGCTTGAGCAGTGGTGCAGCAGGGAGGGATTCAAATTCCTGGGGCATTGGAACCGGTTCTGGGGGAGGTGGGACCAGTACAAACCGGACGGTCTGCACCTGGGCAGGACCGGAACCAATGTCCTAGTGGGAGTGTTTGCTAGTGCTGTTGGGGAGGAGTTAAACTAATATGGCAGGGGGATGGGAACCAATTAAGGGAGACAGAGGGAAACAAAAAGGAGGCAAAAGCAAAAGACAGAAAGGAGATGAGGAAAAGTGGAGGGCAGAGAAACCCAAGGCAAAGAACAAAAAGGGCCATGTACAGCAAAATTCTAAAAGGACAAAGGGTGTTAAAAAAACAAGCCTGAAGGCTTTGTGTCTTAATGCAAGGAGTATCCGCAATAAGGTGGATGAATTAACTGTGCAAATAGATGTTAACAAATATGATGTGATTGGGATTACGGAGACGTGGCTCCAGGATGATCAGGGCTGGGAACTCAACATCCAGGGGTAATCAACATTCAGGAAGGATAGAATAAAAGGAAAAGGAGGTGGGGTAGCATTGCTGGTTAAGAAGGAGATTAAGGCAATAGTTAGGAAGGACATTAGCTTGGATGATGTGGAATCTATATGGGTAGAGCTGCAGAACACCAATGGGCAAAAAACGTTAGTGGGAGTTGTGTACAGACCTCCAACAGTAGTAGTGATGTTGGGGAGGGCATCAAACAGGAAATTAGGGGTGCATGCAATAAAGATGCAGCAGTTATAATGGGTGACTTTAATATGCACATAGATTGGGCTAACCAAACTGGAAGCAATACGGTGGAGGAGGATTTCCTGGAGTGCATAAGGGATGGTTTTTTAGATCAATATGTCGAAGAACCAACTAGGAGGGAGGCCATCTTAGACTGGGTGTTGTGTAATGAGAGAGGATTAATTAGCAATCTCGTGCGAGGCCCCTTGGGGAAGAATGACCATAATATGGTGGAATTCTGCATTAGGATGGAGAATGAAACAGTTAATTCAGAGACCATGGTCCAGAACTTAAAGAAGGCTAACTTTGAAGGTATGAGGCGTGAATTGGCTAGGATAGATTGGCGAATGATACTTAAGGGGTTGACTGTGGATGGGCAATGGTAGACATTTAGAGACCGCATGGATGAACTACAACAATTGTACATTCCTGTCTGGCGTAAAAATAAAAAAGGGAAGGTGGCTCAACCGTGGCTATCAAGGGAAATCAGGGATAGTATTAAAGCCAAGGAAGTGGCATACAAATTGGCCAGGACTGGGAGAAATTTAGAACTCAGCAGAGGAGGACAAAGGGTTTGATTAGGACAGGGAAAATGGAGTACGAGAAGAAGCTTGCAGGGAACATTAAGACGGATTGCAAAAGTTTCTATAGATATGTAAAGAGAAAAAGGTTAGTAAAGACAAACGTAGGTCCCCTGCAGTCAGAATCAGGGGAAGTCATAACAGGGAACAAAGAAATGGTGGACCAATTGAACAAGTACTTTGGTTCGGTATTCACTAAGGAGGACACCAACAACCTTCCGGATATAAAAGGGGTTGGAGGGTCCAGTAAGGAGGAGGAACTGAGGGAAATCCTTATTCGTCGGGAAATTGTGTTGGGGAAATTGATGGGATTGAAGGCCGATAAATACCCAGGGCCTGATGGACTACATCCCAGAGTACTTAAGGAGGTGGCCTTGGAAATAGTGGATGCATTGACAGTCATTTTCCAACATTCCATTGACTCTGGATCAGTTCCTATAGAGTGGAGGGTAGCCAATGTAACCCCACTTTTTAAAAAAGGAGAGAGAGAGAAAACAGGGAATTATAGACCGGTCAGCCTGACATTGGTAGTGGGTAAAATGATGGAATCAATTATTAAGGATGTCATAGCAGTGCATTTGGAAAGAGGTGACATGATAGGTCCAAGTCAGCATGGATTTGTGAAAGGGAAATCATGCTTGACAAATCTTCTGGAATTTTTTGAGGATGTTTCCAGTAGAGTGGACAAGGGAGAACCAGTTGATGTGGTATATTTGGACTTTCAGAAGGCGTTCGACAAGGTCCCACACAAGAGACTAATGTGCAAAGTTAAAGCACATGGGATTGGGGGTAGTGTGCTGACATGGATTGAGAACTGGTTGTCAGACAGGAAGCAAAGAGTAGGAGTAAATGGGGACTTTTCAGAATGGCAGACAGTGACTAGTGGGGCCCCAGCTGTTTACACTGTACATTAATGATTTAGACGAGGGGATTAAATGTAGTATCTCCAAATTTGCGGATGACACTAAGTTGGGTGGCAGTGTGAGCTGCGAGGAGGATGCTATGAGGCTGCAGAGCGACTTGAATAGGTTAGGTGAGTGGGCAAATGCATGGCAGATGAAGTATAATGTGGATAAATGTGAGGTTATCCACTTTGGTGGTAAAAACAGAGAGACAGACTATTATCTGAATGGTGACAGATTAGGAAAAGGGGAGGTGCAAAGAGACCTGGGTGTCATGGTACATCAGTCATTGAAGGTTGGCATGCAGGTGCAGCAGGCGGTTAAGAAAGCAAATGGCATGTTGGCCTTCATAGCGAGGGGATTTGAGTACAGGGGCAGGGAGGTGTTGCTACAGTTGTACAGGGCCTTGGTGAGGCCACACCTGGAGTATTGTGTACAGCTTTGGTCTCCTAACCTGAGGAAGGACATTCTTGCTATTGAGGGAGTGCAGCGAAGGTTCACCAGACTGATAAGAACATAAGAATTAGGAACAGGAGTAGGCCATCTAGCCCCTCGAGCCTGCTCCGCCATTCAACAAGATCATGGCTGATCTGGCCGTGGACTCAGCTCCACTTACCCGCCCTCTCCCCGTAACCCTTAATTCCCTTATTGCTTAAAAATCTATCTATCTTTGACTTGAAAACATTCAATGAGCCAGCCTCAACTGCTTCCTTGGGCAGAGAATTCCACAGATTCACAACCCTCTGGGAGAAGAAATTCTTTCTCAACTCGGTTTTAAATTGGCTCCTCCATATTTTGAGGCTGTGCCCCCTAGTTCTAGTCTCCCCCACCAATGGAAACAACCTCTCTGCCTGTATCTTGTCTATCCCTTTCATGATTTTAAATGTTTCTATACGATCACCCCTCATCCTTCTGAATTCCAAGGAGTAAAGACCCAGTCTACTCAATCTATCATCATAAGGTAACCCCCTCATTTCTCGAATCAGCCTAGTGAATCGTCTCTGTACCCCTTCCAAAGCTAGTATATCCTTCCTTAAGTAAGGTGACCAAAACTGCACGCAGTACTCCAGGTGCGGCCTTACCAATATCTTATACAGTTGCAGCAACACCTCCCTGCTTTTGTACTCCATCCCTCTCGCAATGAAGGCCAACATTCCATTCGCCTTCCTGATTACCTGCTGCACCTGCAAACTAACTTTTTGGGATTCATGCACAAGGACCCCCAGGTCCCTCTGCACCACAGCATGTTGTAATTTCTCCCCATTCAAATAATATTCCCTTTTACTGTTTTTTTTTCCCAAGGTGGATGACCTCACACTTTCCGACATTGTATTCCATCTGCCAAACCTTAGCCCATTCGCTTAATCTATCCAAATCTCCTTATAGCCTCTGAGTCCTCTACACAACCCGCTTTCCCACTAATCTTAGTGTCATCTGCAAATTTTGTTGCACTACACTCTGTCCCCTTCTCTAGGTCATCTATGTATATTGTAAACAGTTGTGGTCCCAGCACTGATCCCTGTGGCACACCACTAACCACTGATTTCCAACCGGAAAAGGACCCATTTATCCTGACTCTCTCCTTTCTGTTCGCCAGCCAATTCTCTATCCATGCTAATACATTTCCTCTGACTCCGCGTACCTTTATCTTCTGCAGTAACCTTTTGTGTGGCACCTTATCGAATGCCTTTTGGAAATCTAAATGCACCACATCCATCGGTACACCTCTATCCACCATGCTCGTTATATCCTCAAAGAATTCCAGTAAGTTAGTTAAACATGATTTCCCTTTCATGAATCCATGCTGTGTCTGCTTGATTGCACTATTCCTATCCAGATGTCCCGCTATTTCTTCCTTAATGATAGTTTCAAGCATTTTCCCCGCTACAAATGTTAAACTAACCGGCCTATAGTTACCTGCCTTTTGCCTGCCCCCTTTTTTAAACAGAGGCGTTACATTAGCTGTTCTCCAATCCGCTGGTACCTCCCCAGAGTCCAGAGAATTTTGGTAGATTATAACAAATGCATCTGCTATAACTTCCGCCATCTCTTTTAATACCCTGGGATGCATTTCATCAGGACCAGGGGACTTGTCTACCTTCAATCCCATTAGTCTGTCCAGCACTACCTCCCTAGTGATAGTGATCATCTCAAGGTCCTCCCCACATTCCTGTGACCAGCAATTTTTGGCATGGTTTTTGTGTCTTCCACTGTGAAGACGGAAGCAAAATAATTGTTTAAGGTCTCAGCCATTTCCACATTTCCCATTATTAAATCCCCCTTTTCATCTTCTAAGGGACCAACATTTACTTTAGTCACTCTTTTCTGTTTTATATATCTGTAAAAGCTTTTACTATCTGTTTTTATGTTTTGCGCAAGTTTACCTTCGTAATCTATTTTCCCTTTCTTTATTGCTTTTTTAGTCATTCTTTGCTGTTGCTTAAAATCTTCCCAATCCTCTAGTTTCCCACTAACCTTGGCCACCTTATACGCATTGGTCTTTGATTTGATACTTTCCTTTATTTCCTTGGTTATCCACGGCTGGTTATCTCTTCTCTTGCCGCCCTTCTTTTTCACTGGAATATATTTTTGTTGCGCATTATGAAAGAGCTCCTTAAAAGTCCTCCACTGTTCCTCAATTGTGCCACCGTTTAGTCCTTGTTTCCAGTCTACTTTAGCCAACTCTGCCCTCATCCCACTGTAGTCCCCTTTGTTTAAGCATAGTACTCTCGTTTCTGACACAACTTCCTCATCCTCAATCTGTATTACAAATTCAACCATATTGTGATCACTCATTCCGAGAGGATCTTTTACGAGGAAATCGTTTATTTTTCCTGTCTCGTTACACAGGACCAGATCCAAAATGGCTTGCTCCCTTGTAGGCTCTGTTACATACTGTTCTAAGAAACAATCCCGTATGCATTCTATGAATTCCTCCTCCAGGCTACCCCCTGCGATTTGATTTGACCAATCGATATGTAGGTTAAAATCCCCCATAATTACTGCCGTTATTGATTCCCGGGATGGCGGGACTGACCTATCAAGAAAGACTGGATCAACTGGGCTTGTATTCACTGGAGTTCAGAAGAATGAGAGGGGACCTCATAGAAACGTTTAAAATTCTGACGGGGTTAGACAGGTTAGATGCAGGAAGAATGTTCCCAATGTTGGGGAAGTCCAGAACCAGGGGTCACAGTCTAAGGATAAGGGGTAAGCCATTTAGGACCGAGATGAGGAGAAACTTCTTCACCCAGAGAGTGGTGAACCTGTGGAATTCTCTACCACAGAAAGTTGTTGAGGCCAATTCACTAAATATATTCAAAAAGGAGTTAGATGAAGTCCTTACTACTAGGGGGATCAAGGAGTATGGCGAGAAAGCAGGAATGGGGTACTGAAGTTGCATGTTCAGCCATGAACTCATTGAATGGCGGTGCAGGCTAGAAGGGCCGAATGACCTACTCCTGCACCTATTTTCTATGTTTCTATGGAAGGAGCATGCGGCAAACCAGTCCCACCCACCCCTTCCTCAGCGACTGTCTGTCCCACCTGTGACAGGGACTGTGGTTCTCGTATTGGACTGTTCAGCCACGTAAGGACTCATTTTAAGAGTGGAAGCAAGTCTTCCTTGATTCTGAGGGACTGCCTATGATGATGATGAAGGCAGCACTGATGGGCAGACCCAAAAAACTCTTGTCAGATCCCAAAATTACACTTGGAAACCGAGGTAGGAATAGACCAGAAGCGCTCCAATTCATTCCTTGCCTTGTGCTGTTGGCGCATATCAACCAGAGCAGCAGTTTGAATGTAAAAAATGGCCTGACTGCTTAATGACGGCTGCACTGGTCGATGGTTGTTCAACACCTCAGCCCTGTTCCACTAGGAAAGGAAAAAATAATTAGCCAAGGTTCTCGCTTGTGATAGCCGTGATTCCTGCTGTAAAGTGTGTGTGTGGGTGGCAGCCCAGGACAGGATCGTGCTTCAGTCTTCCAGTGTTCATCGTCTGGTCACTTGGGCAAGGTGCTGTATCGCTGCCAGTGCCTGCAGAACAAAAAGACTTGCATTTATTTTCCACGACCTATCACCTTTCACAACCTAAGCATGTCCCAAAGCGCTTTACAGCCAATGAAATACTTTTTGAAGTATAGTCACTGTTGTAATGTCAGAATTGTGCCAGCCAGTTTGCGCACAGCAAGCTCCCACAAACAGCAATGTGATAATGACCAGATCATCTGTTTTTAAAGATTTTGGTGTGGAGATAAATATTGGCCAAGGCACCTGGGATACCTCCACTGCTCTGCTTTGAAATAGTGCCACGGGATCTTTTATGTTCATGAGAGAGAGAATGGGGCCTCGGTTTTAACTTCTCATCTGAAACATGGCCCCTCCGACAGTGCAGCACTCCCTCAACACTGCACTGGACAATCAGCCTTGATTTTTGTGCTCAAGTCTCGAGTGGGACTCCACCTATGGGGGAGGAGAGGAGGAAATTAGACTAAAAAAAAAACGAGGCAAAGTTGAGCCAGACACAAGCGCTTTGCTCAGGCACAGACCTGTCAGACGCACCAGCCAGCACATGCTTCTCTTCCAGTTCATGTGTGATTTGCCTGAGTTTAATTTCAGTCATGGTCTCTGAATATCATGTTTGTGAACAAGCAGCCATGTCTTGTGATGAAAACACGTAAGTCACTAAGTGAGTATTTTACACTCTGTTCCCGTGGGATTCCAGCAGCCGACTGGGACTAATAAGACTTCTGTTTAAATTACAGCTTTCAGTGATGGCTCCCAGAAAGATCTGTTGAACCTGATCGGAACCATTCCTGTTGGATACAAAGGTAAGCTCCCCTCCCATGTCCGAGAGGGGAACTGTTCTGCTGGATATCAAAGTAAGCCCCACCCTGTCAGAGCAGAACTGTTCCTTTAGATGCTAAGGTAAACCTTATCCTATCTGCAGGGGATTATACCTATTGAAGAATCCAGTGTTACTAGATGTGGTACAATGTGCTAAAGGGCAAATATGTATCTCAAACAAAGATGCTTTAAGTTGTGCATTACCAATCGTGTGACACACTCTTAATTCATCACCTCATATTTTCCCATCATTAGTGACAGACCTGTACCCAACGTTACATCATTCCAGTCTTTCCAGACAACGTCCAAGTCCAAAAAAACAATCTATCATTGACTGCTTTTCCATATTTATGAGGATATAATAACATTTCACCTCGCTATCATTAGGTTTTATTGCAATCATCATGTAGTAGTCATGTGGGCACAGTATAGCCAAGCACTTGAACCATACCCAGCAAAACGCACATTCAGGGGAGGGGGAATATTGAGAGGAAACTGCTGGTTCGGCTCGGGTGTAATAAATCTCTCGACTACTCCACATGTGCCTATATGATCTTGGTGCCGTATCACCATTCGGTCACAAGGCCATGACATTAGAATCGTAGAATAGGCGGCTATTCGACCCAACCAGTCTGCGCCGGCTCTGTTCACGAGCAATCCAGTTAGTCCCCCTCCCCCGCTCTTTCCCCGGCAGTTTTTTCTGCTTCAAGTATTTATCCAATTCCCTTTTGGAGGCTAGGATTGAATCTGTATCTACCCCTGTATCAGACAATGCATTCCAGATCCTAATCATTGTTGCGTTACAGCCTAAAGTGAGTCATTCTCCTTTGTCCATGTAATAGTGATTGCCTGCCACAATCTGACTGGTCAGCGTGTGATATATCACATTTATTACAAAAAAACACTAATTCAGGATTCACTCACTTAGTAAAAATCATTGTGGGTAATCCATTCCAATCCACATCTGACGTACGGATAGTGCTGCATACGCTGTGCCTGAATGATTTGCTTGTGATCCCATCCTTACATTGTATAGACACAGGAACATCTGAGATTTGCTACACAGGACATCAACCAGCTCTTTGTTTCCTCCTAACGTCCTTCCTTCCTCTCCTAAACGTGCTTTTTGATGGGTGTGGTTCCTGGGCATGTCGGTCCTCTGATTCCCCCGCCCCGCCACGCCTCTCAGCAAAGCATAATGGCCGCCATGTGAAATGTTCATCTTGCAGGGAATTGATTGTATGGATCGCCTCCTCCAGTAAGTTAAGGGATGACCAGCTCTTTTCCTGATCCACGCAAGGAGACTGCCAACAAGAGACCATTAAACAACTAACGGGAGGAGCAGGCTCCGTCAATATCCCCATCCTCAGTGATGGCGGAGCTCAGCACGAGTGCAAAAGACAAGGCTGAAACGTTTGCAACCATCTTCAGCCAGAAGTGCCAAGTGGATGATCCATATCGGCCTCCTCCTGAGGCCTCCACCATCACTGAACAACCAATTCAATTCACTCCACATGTCATCAAGAAATAGCTGAGTGCACTGGATACAGCAAAGACTATGAGCCCCGACAACATCCAGGCTGTTGAGCTGAATCCTCGTGCTCCAGAACTAGCCGCGCCTCTAGCCAAGCTGTTCCAGTACAGCTACAACACTGGCATCTACCCGACAATATGGGAAACTGCCCAGGAATGTCCACAACTGCCCACAAAAAGCAGGACAAATCCAATCTGGCCAATTACCGCCCCATCAGTCTACTCTCAATCATCAGCAAAGTGATGAAAGGTGTTGTCAACAGTGCTATCAAGCGGCACTTACTCACCAAAAACCCGCTCACCGATACCCGCCAGGACCACTCGGCTCCAGACCTCATTACAGCCTTGGTCCAAACATGGGCAATAGAGCTGAATTCCAGAGGTGAGATGAGAGTGACTGCTCTTGACACAAGGCAGCATTTCACAGAGTGTGGCATCAAGGAGCCCTACTAATAAGATTGAAGTCAATGGGAATCAGGGGGAAAACTCTCTACTGGCTGGAATCATACCCAGCACAAAGGAAGATGGTTGTGCTGGTTATAGGTCAATCCCCAGGACAGCCCCAGGACATCGCTACAGGAGTTCCTCAGGGCAGTGTCCTAGGCCCAACCATCTTCAGCTGCTTCATCACTGACCTTCCCTCCATCATAAGATCAGAAGTGGGGATGTTCGCTGATGACTGCACAGTGTTCAGTTCCATTCGCAACTCCTCAGATAATGACGCAGTCCATGCCCGCATGCAGCAAGACCTGGACGACATTCAGCCTTGGGCTAATAAGTGGCAAGTAACATTTGCACCATACAAGTGCCAGGCAATGACTATTTTCAACAAGCAAGAGCCTAACCACCACCCCTTGACATTCAACGGCATTACCATCGCCGAATCCCCCATCATCAACATCCTAGGGGGGTCTACCACCTAGAAGGACAAGGGCAGCAGGCGCATGGGAACACCACCACCTCCACGTTCCCCTCCAAGTCACACACCATCCCGACTTGGAAATATATCGCTGTTCCTTCATCGTCACTGGGTCAACATCCTGGAACTCCCTCCCTAATAGCACTGTGGGAGCTTCACGGACTACAGTGGTTCAAGAAGGCGGCTCACCACCACCTTCTCGAGGGCAGTTAGGGATGGGCAATAAATTGACCAGAAACTTAACTGGACCAGCCACATAAATACTGTGGCTACAAGAGCAGGTCAGAGGCTGGGTATTCTGCAGCGAGTGTGATGGAATACTCTCCACTTGCCTGGATGAGTGCAGCTCCAACAACACTGAGGAAGCTCGACACCATCCAGGACATAGCAACCCGTTTGATCGACACCCCATCCACCACCTTAAACATTCACTCCCTCCACCACCGGCGCACCGTGGCTGCAGTGTGTACCATCTACAAGATGCACTGCAGCAACTCGCCAAGGCTTCTTCAGCAGCACCTCCCAAACCCGCGACCTCTACCACCTAGAAGGACAAGGGCAGCAGGCACATGGGAACACCACCACCTCCACGTTCCCCTCCAAGTCACACACCATCCTGACTTGGAAATATATCGGCTGTTCCTTCATTGTCACTGGGTCAACATTCTGGAACTCCCTCCCTAACAGCACTGTGGGAGCTTCACCACACGGACTGCAGCGGTTCAAGAAGGCGGCTCACCACCACCTTCTCGAGGGCAGTTAGGGATGGGCAATAAATGCTGGCCTTGCCAGCGACACCCACCTCCCAGGAACAAATAAACAAAACTATTTACCATGAGATGCATCGTAGACAAACCCAATCCTTTCATACTCCATGTCTACATGTGCATTTTGAAGCAACTGTAACTGGATGGTGATTGGCTGCTGATTCCTTCCCAAAAGGAACACCGAGGCCAAATGTAGTATCCCAACTACTGCCACAGTTAAGGTAAGCGATCTCAGCATTGACAGAGAGCTGAACCGAAACCTGTCTGGTCCACACCAGTCAGTGCGCCATTGGCAGAGGTACAAGCCAGACATTCCAGGGTTTTTGTTAATTGTGCAGTTTGTGTAACAAAATATAAATCTAAGATCTGCTTTTCTTTGCTTGGTTAAACAGGATCTTCCTATAATATTCCCATCCGAATGTGGATTCTTGACTCTCATCCTTTTGGTCCCCCTTTGTGCTTCCTGAGACCGACTTCGAACATGGTTATTCACGAGGGGAAACACGTGGATGTGCAAGGACGCATTTATTTACCGTACCTGCAGCACTGGAGTCATGTAAGAAACCAGAGCCGCCAGCAGAATGCTGGCTATTACACCAGAGTGAGCAATAACACAGGGGAACTTTGGCACATGAACAGTCTCTGTCAGCAGGGACCAGTGATATGGGCATAGAGTGTTACTCTTCCGATCCAGCAACACGACGCTCAATGCAGGGATAGTGGCACAGAGCATGGTCTGCAAGGGAAGTGCTTGGTCAGCAGGCGGGCAATGGCATTTAGTGTTGATCTGCATGCTCTGAGCAACATATACAAGCCGCTGCTTTGTCGGGGTGTCAGCAATTGTCCATATGTCCTCATTCTGACTACCCACAGACCAGAACCCAGGCTGTGACTTGGATGGGGTAATGTGGAGATTCACGGTGAGAAAATTCTGAATCTGACTGGTCTGTCTCCGGTATTTCCCAGTAAGATAGAAATTGAGAGAGAGAGAGTCACGCCGAGCTCTCGTAGTACCAACCGACCAGTGACAGACCCGAAGGTAACTGGCGGCAGACATACTGGTCCCATTCCCCAGTCACCGAGGCCCGTCTGCCCTTTCTACTACACACGTGTGATGTGACCCAAAGGAGAGGAAATTAGCTATCTTTTCTTTAAAAATGTACACTAATTTAATTTTTTTTACTCTTTAGCCAAAGACAGATATCATTGGTTTGCTAAATGAAATGATCACAAAGTTTCAGGGAACGCCACCCTTGTACTCCAAACCCTCTGATGATGGACCATCCCCAGCAGGGCTCAACAGCTACATGGCTGATATTTCTTCAGGTTTGTGAATTCTTTTGACTTTCATTCAGACATGAAAACACACGGGTCCAGAAGTTCATGAAATGTGTGCCCACTAGTATGACTTGGAGTTCAACCTCTGTATGTGCACAGATGCAAGCATAGTCCGTGTACTGTAACTTTTTGACCGTAAGCTTGGGGTTGCATCACAGAGGACGAATACAAGGCATCCTGGGACTGTTTGTGGACGATCCAAATGCACACACCTGCCAATGTTTTACCAGCGTACTATATGTTGCAGCTATGACCATGCATGCAAAAACAGGAAGCCCACTGCCAACGCAAGGTACCTGTGCGCTATGTGATCACTGTCACAAAAGATTGCTGCTCACCAGAGTACTTGGGTGGCACACAGCTCTCGGTATTCTGTACCTGTGGTCACAGACTAGCTGCACATTTACTGAGGGCTGAGTGGAACCGTTCCTGTTCATGAAGGAGCAGCATTGGGGTCGGGGGACTGTGTAGTCACACTTGTACCATTAACAACACTTAACATTGATCTGATTCTCCAAATTGTAAAGTGTGCAGGACATCTCCTGCTGCAGCAAATCGAAAAATGAATATATTTTAAGAGCAAAGACCCAACTTGAGTGAAGGGAATTCCATGCTGTATCCATTTCAAGCAGTGAGCGTCCGGATTGTTTGAGTTCAGACAGCATTCTGCGGCCTAGCCCCAATTAACGAGCCTCGTGCTTGACGAGCTTTCACAGGTCCCTGTGGGTCATAATATGGCATGCTATGTGCACTCGGCTCTAAGCTGTCCTTTGATAGATAAGGGCTATCTTTATCCATGTTTGGCAGGCAGTGACTTCACCATTTGACTTAACTGCACCGATCACGCTGATTTCTGAGCTTAACCTGCTTTTCTGAGCAGACCAACCAACCGGTATTTTGTTCTGAGTACCGGTGAGGGTGATGGTGCCTATGGGGAGTGCAGCCAGAGCCAAGTCTGCGGCACCACGGGTGGCTCAGCTGCACAGGGGGGGAGGAAGAAGAATGGAAGAGCTATAGTGGTAGGGGATTCGATAGTCAGGGGAACAGACAGGCGTTTCTGCGGCAGACGTGACTCCAGGATGGTATGTTGCCTCCCGGGTGCCAGGGTCAAGGATGTCACCGAGCAAGACATTCTGGGGGGAGGGAGAACAGCCAGAGGTTGTGGTCCATATTGGACCAATGACATAGGTAGAAAGAGGGATGAGGTCCTGCAGGCAGAGTTTAGGGAGCTAGGACAGAGATTAAAAAGCAGGACCTCAAAGGTAGTAATCTCCGTATTACTCCCAGTGCCACGTGCTAGTGAGTACAGAAATAGGAGGATAGAGAAGATGAATGCAGGGCTTGAGAGATGGTGCAGGAGGGAATGCTTTAGATTCCTGAGGCATTGGGACCGTTTCTGGGGGAGGTGGGACCTGTACAAGCCGGACGGGTTGCAACTCCACAGAGCCGGGACCAGTATCCTCACGGGACGGTTTGCTGGTGCTGTTGGGGAAGGTTTAAACTTGCTTGGCGGAGGGGTGGGAACCGGAGAATAGGTTCAGTGGGGAGAGAAGCAAAGCTGGAATTGGGCAGCGTAGAAGTAGAAAGTGTATTTGGAAGACTGAGGAAACACGGGCTGGGAAATAGACAACAGGGGAGTTTGGCGATACTAAATGGTATATACTTCAATGCAAGGAGTATAGGGAGTAAGGCAGATGAGCTGAGGGCACAGATTGACATTTGGGAATACGATATCGCTGTTACTGAGACATGGCTGAAAGAAGGGCAGGTGTGGCAGCTCAACATTCCTGGTGACGGTTTTCAGACGGGATAGAGAGGGGGTAAAAAAAAAAAGGAGGGGGAGTCGCAGTATTGATTAAAGAAATAATTACGGCTGTGAGAAGGGATGGTATGTTAGAGGGGTTATCAAATGAGGCCATACGGGAGTGTACTATAGACCCGCAAACAGTCAGAGGGAGATAGAAGAACAAATATGTGGGCAAAGTGCAAAAACTATCGAGCTGTAATAGTGGGGTATTCCAACTACCCTAATACTAACTGGGGAAAAAAGCAGTGTGAATGGTACAGAGGGTGCGGAATTCCTAAAATGCATTCAGGGGAACAACTTTAGCCAGTATGTAACAAGCCCAACAAGGGAGGGGGCGGTTCTGGACTTGGTTTGGGGGAATGAAGAGGGGCAGGTGGAAGGGGCATCAGTGGGGAGAGCATTTTGGTGCTAATCATAATTCAGTCAGATTTAGGGTAGTTATGGAAAAGGACAAAGGTGGACCAGGAATAAAAGTTTTCAATTGGAGTAAAGCCAATTTTGCTGAGCTGAGATGGGATTTGGCCAAAGTGGACTGGAAACGGCTACTTGATGGTAGATCAGTGTCAGAGCAGTGGGAGGCATTCAAAGAGGAGGTCCTGAGGGTACAGAGCAAGTATGTTCCCTTTTTCAAAAAAAGGGTGGGGCTAACAAATCCAGAGCTCCCTGGATGTCGAGGGACATACAGGGTAAGGTAAAGAAAAAAGGGAGGCTTATGACAGATACCGAGTACTCAACACTGCAGAAACTCTAGAAGAGTATAAAGAAGTGCAATTAAAAAATATATCAGGAAAGCAAAGAGAGAGCATGAAAGAATGTTGGCAAATAAAATCAGGGAAAACCCAAAGATGTTTAATAAATACATTGAGAGCAAGAGGATAACTCGAGAAAGAGTGGGGCCTATTAGAGACCACAAAGGAAATCTGTGTGTGGAGGCAGAAGATGTGGGTATGATTCTTCATGAATACTTTGAATTTGTTTTCACAAAAGAGAGGGGCATTGCAGACTTTGCAATGAGGGAGAAGGAGTGTGAAATATTAGACGAGATAAACATAGTGCGAGAGGAAGTATTAAGCAGCTTTGAAAGTAGATAAATCCCCAGGCCCGGATTAAATGTATCCCAGGCTGTTAAGAGAAGCCAAAGAGGAAATAGCAGAGGCTCTGACCATCATTTTCCAATCCTCTCTGGCTACAGGTGCAGTGCCAGGACTGGATGACTGCTAATATTGTATCTTTGTTTAAAGAGGGAGAAAGGGATAGACCGAATAATTACAGGCCAGTCACCCTAACCTCAGTGGTGGGAAAATTATTGGAAAAAATCCTGAGGGACAGGATAAATCTTTATTTGGAAAGACACAGATTAATCAGGGACAGTCAGCATGGATTTGTTTAGGGAAGGTCGTGTCTGACTAACTTGATTGAATTTTTCGAGGAGGTAACCAGAAGGGTCGATGAGGGCAGTGTGTACGATGCATTGTATATGGATTTTAGCAAAGCTTTTGATAAGGTCCCACATGGCAGACTGGTCACGAAAGTAAAAGCCCATGGGATCCAGGGCAAAGTGGCAAGTTGGATCCAAAATTGGCTCAGAGGCAGGAAGCAAAGGGTAATGGTGGTTGATTGTTTTTGTGACTGGAAGGCTGTTTCCAGTGGGGTTCTGCAGGCCTCAGTGCTGGGTCCCTTGCTTTTTGTGGTACCTACCAATGACTTGGACTTGAATGTTGGGGGTATGATTAAGAAGTTTGCAGATGATACTAAAATTAGCCGTGTGGTTGATAATGAAGAAGAAAGCTGCAGACTGCAGGAAGATATCAATGTACTGGTCAGGTGGGCAGAACAGTGGCAAATGGAATTCAATCCGGATAAATGTGGGGTAATGCATTTGGAAAGATCTAACAAGGCAAAGGAATACACATTAAATGGTATGACACTGAAAAGTATAGAGGAACAGAGGGACCTTGGAGTGCAGGTCCACAGATCCCTGAAGGTAGCAGACCAGGTAGATAAGGTGGTTAAGAAGGCATATGGAATACTTGCCTTTATTAGTCGAGGCATGGAATACAAGAGCAAGGAGGTTATCTTTGAACTGTATAAAACACTGGTTAGGCCGCAGCTGGAGTACGGTGTGCAGTTCTGGTCGTCACATTACAGGAAAGAAGTGATTGCACTGGAAAGGGTGCAGAGGAGATTTACAAGAATTTTGCCTGGACTGGAGAATTTGGCTTTGAGGAAAGATCTGAGATGATGGGTCTTTTGTCTTTGGAACAGAGGAGGCTGAGGGGAGACCTGATTGAGGTGTATAAAATTGAGGGGCCTGGATAGAGTGGATAGGAAGGATCTGTTTCCCTTGGCAGAGGGGTCAACAACCAGGGGACATAGATTTAAAGTAATTGGGGGCCGGTTTAGAGGAGATATGAGAGGAAATTTCTTCACCCAGAAGGAGGGTGGGAGTCTGGAACTCACTGCCTGAAAGGGTGGTAGAGGCAGAAACCCTCACCACATTTTAAAAAAAAATACTTGGATGTGCACCTGAAGTGCCGTAACCTACAGGGCTACGGACCTAGAGCTGGAAAGTGGGATTAGGCTGGATAGCTCTTGGCCAGCGTGGACACGATGGGCCGAATGGCCTTCTGTCGTGCTGTAAATTTCTCTGATTCTACGAACGGGACATCTGAAGGAAGGCAGTGGGATCTTTCTTTAAATAGCTGCCAGATCACTAACATTTATGTTGGTTTGCGACCAGACACTACAATGAAAATTACTCTTATAACCCTGATTGCACAACGACGTTCTGTACTTTTGGCAAGAGAGTGCAAACTGCTTTCAGAACCGAAATGGCAGACTGTTGTGAATAAGGTGCTGCTTTGGGCTCCATTTTAAGAATTACTAGTAAGCATGTTAATTCTGAAAATGGCTCCCACTCCCACACGTACGGTTGGACACTATGGGCCCAAGTTTCCACATGATTTGCGCCTGATTTTTAGGAGCAACTGGTGGAGAACGGACTATCTTAGAAATCGCAATTCTCCACATTTTTTTTTCTGCAGTTCTAGTCAGGTAGAATACTTTGGAACAGAATTTTTTCTTCAAAAGGGGGTGTGTCCGGCCACTGACGCCTGATTTGAAAGTTTCCACAGTGAAAACGTATTCCAAACTAAAGTAGAATGGAGCAAGTGAAGATTTTTGTAGAACTGAAAAAACCTTGTCTACACATAAAAAAATCAGGCGCAGGTTACAAATTAGGCGTCCAGAACGAGGTGGTGGGGGGGGGGGGAAGGGAAGCCATTAAATTCTAAATAAATCCTTATTTATACTTCCACAAATATTATACAAATAAATCCAACCTGAATAAACATTTATAAGCAAAGAAAAGATTAAATAAACCATCTTCCTACCTGTCTGAAAGTGCTTCAGCCAGCCTCACAAGTTCGTTCGTTCGTTCCCGACGGCGGGAGGGAGGGAGGTCGATCGGGCCCGCACTCCCGCCCGCCTGACTGCAGCGGGGGGGGAGGAAGCCATTCCAGACGGTGGGCGGGCGGGCGGGAGTGCGGGCCCGATCGACCGAACGCAGCGGGGGGGGGGGGGGGAGCCGTTCCAGACGGCGGGCGGGAGTGCGGGCCCGATTGACCGAACGCAGCGGGGGGGGGGAGGGGGGGGGGGGGGGGGGAGAGGAAGAAGCCGTTATAGACAGACAGCGGGAGTGCGGGCCCGATCGACCGAACGCAGCGGGGGGGGGGAGGAAAGAAGAGAGGGAGAGGAGGAGGAAGCCGTTCCAGACGGCGGCCGGGAAGGAGACAGTGAGAAGGCTGCAAGAAGCCTCAGAAGTTGAGCAGCCATTCCCGACGGCTTCTCACTGCTGCAAGAAGCCTCAGTGCTGATGTGCTGATGGCAATGTGCTTTTATTAAAAGATGTTCAAAAATTAAACAGCTACAAAGAACTACAAAAATGGGCGAGTGCCAATGTTTCCTGCACACTGCGCGTGCGCGAACGCTCCAACGCGCACGCGCAGGGTTGCCGGCAGGAAAAAAACTAATTTAAATGGTACCCGCCCCCTCCCACTTACAAAATCGGTGCGAGTGGTAGGCTCCGCCCCCTGCACGCCGCGCCAGGCAGACATGGAGCTGCAAGGCGCTCGAGAATAGCGCGGGTTTTTTTTAGGTGCGAAAAACGGGCGCCCAGCTCGGAGGGGCGCCCGTTTTTTATCGTGTGGAAACTTGGGCCCTATAAGCTGGAAAACCTTTGTAAATACTGAAAGAATGTGAGTTAATATCAATAATTCTGAGATGAAGTGTAATTACAGTCAAGCACCCCAAAACACAGAAACATGCAGGTGTCTGAGGTGACTGTTTTGTATATAAAATGATTCATTATACTTCAGTATAAATACCTCTGAAAATTATGGATATAAATAGTTGTTTAAAATTACTGAAAGTGTTGGGAGAGTTTTTATATATATATATATATATGTGTGTGTGTGTATATATGTATGTAGTGTATTTAGTTTTTTTAGTACGACTGACACAAGCTATTGCGAAGTGCAGTTAGTTTGATAATCTAAACCAGCTGCTTATAGTTATTAATGTGTCCCATTCTGTGCTTGTGATAATGAGGCTAATTGACAAAAACAGATTAATTATTGTTAGTCATCAAAACATTTAATAATTACGTGGCATACTTCCCAAGATCTGCTTTTAGTTGCTAAGCTCCTGTCAGGTTGAGTTGTTTTGAGACTAACAGTGTACCAGTATGATGTGCCCCATCCAGTAGCCATTTCTTTTTGTAAATCATTCTCTTCAGTATGTTGAGTGAAGAATCCACCTTCCACTGGAACAACAGCAACAGAAAATACATTTTCCTCACTCGGTCTGGCAAGCTTAGGCTGGTGCTTGTGGCCTCTTTGATATGAAGGTTCCCCACATATGCCCCAACCCATCCCAGACCTACTGTCCCTGACCCTTCAAACTCTGTCAGGATCAGCGATGTAGACTGCAGGTAGACAGTGTTGTATTTACGTCGCCTCCTCTATACCTCGTCTGTCATGCCCCCATCTCTTTGATCACGTTTCCTAAGCGGACTCCCAGTACCTTTGTGTTGTATTCTGTACTCACCCAGTCTTTTTATCAAGGAATGGAGTTCTGCTGCCACCTACTGTGTAGACAAATATTTTAAAACCAGCTTCTGAGAAAACAAACAAGCCTAGATTTTCAGATCAGGCTGCCCATTTTAACAGCGTAAATGAGATGGCTCAGATTGAAAAAAGTGCTGGAGTTCCATTGTACCGGAGCTAAACCTGCTTTAGCACTAAACCCAGTTCCTCCATAGTTTCTGGCAGCTGTCAATGAAGTCAATGGAAATAAAAATCAGGAGAGATGTAAAACGGGTTGCCAACGCGCACTATCACTCGTTTTTCACTATTGCACAAATTCAAGCTCTACCCCACAGTCTTTGTTATTTTCAATTTCTGTGCATAAACTTTGCTTTAAAACACAGCCCTTAAATACAATGGCCAGAATTTTAATTGGGCAACAAGTAGAGGGGGGCAGCTCGGAAGCGGTTAGAAGGGATTCCCGCAGGCCCACCCAAATTGAACGGCAAGGCCTGATTTGCATTTCAAAGGTCTGTTTCCCTCCCGCAGCCAGCCAGATGGAGAGATCCTCCTGGATCCAGCAGTTCTTGCCTTCCATTGACTGTCGGGTTTCCCGAGGCCTGCAAAACCTGACCAGATAATACTGGAAACGCGAGTGTACATAAGAACATAAGAATTAGGAGCAGGAGTCGGCCATTCGGCCTCTCGAGCCTGTTCCACCATTCACTGAGATCATGGCTGATCTTCTACCTCATCTCCTGCACTCTCCCCATATCCCTTGATTCCTTTAATATTCAAAAATCTATCGATTTCTGTCTTCAATACAGTCAACGACTGAGCATGCACAGCTCTCTGGGGTAGAGAATTCCAGAGATTCACCACCCTCTGAGTGAAGAAATTCCTGCTCATCTCAGTCCTAAATGGCCAAGCACTTATTCTGAGACTGTGACCCCTGGTTCCAGACTGCCCAGCCAGGGGGAACATCCTCCCTGCATCTACCCTGTCAAGCCCTGTAAGAATTATGTATGTTTCTAAGAGATCACCCCTCATTCTTCTAAACTCTGGAGAATATAGGCCTAGTCTACTCAATCTCTCCTCATAGGACAATCCCCCCATCCCAGGAATCAGTCTGGTGAACCTTTGTTGCACTCCCTCGATGGCAAGTATATCCTTCCTTGGGTAAGGAGACCCAAACTGTACACAATACTCCAGGTATGGTCTGAACAGGGCCTAATATATAATTGCAGCAACACATCTTTACTCTTATACTCAAATTCTCTTTTAATAAAGGCCAACCAATGCATCTACTATCTCTATAGTCACCTCTTTCAAAACCCAAGGATGTAGGCCATCAGGTCCTGGGGATTTATCAGCTTTCAGTCCCATTAATTTCTCCAGTACTATTTTTTTACGAATATTAATTTCTTTCAGTTCCTCATTCTTGATAGACCCTTGGTTCTCCACTATTTCCGGGAGGTTTTTTGTGTCTTCGTCCAGGAAGACAGACACACAAAGTATTTGTTAAATTTCTCTGCCATTTCCTTAATCCCCATTATAATTTCTCCTGTCTCAGCCTGTAAGGGACCTACATTTACTTTTGTTAATCTTTTCCTTTTTACATACCAATGGAAGCTTTTACTGTCTGTTTTTATGCCTTTTGCTAATTTACTCTCATATATTCTATTTCCCCTTTCTTTATTAATTTCTTGGTGATCCTTTGCTGAATTCAAAAACCCTCCCAATCCTCAGGCTTACTGCTCTTTCTGGCAACATTATAAGCCTCTTCCTTTGATCTGATACTATCTTTAGCTTCTCTTGTTAGCCATGGTTGGACCATTTTTGCTGTGGCGTTTTTGTGCCTTAAAGGAATGTATGTATGTTTGTAAATATATTAATTCTTTAAATGCTCGCCATTTCTCATCTATTGTCATACCTTTTAATGTAGTTTCCCAATCTACCTTAGCCAAATCTCCCCTCGTAGTTTCCTTTGTTTAGATTTAATACCCGAGTTTCGCATTGAACTAAATCACTTTCAAATTTAATATAAAATTCTATCATATTATGGTCGCTCTTCCCTAAAGGCCTCTTTACTGCAAAGTTATTAATTAACCCTTTCTCATTGCACAATACTAGATTTAAAATAGCCTGCTCCCTACTGTTCCTGAACATACTGATCTACAAAACTATCTTCTATACATTCCATTAATTCATCCTCTACACTATCACTGGAAATTTGATTTGCCCAGTCTATATGTAGATTAAAGTCCCCCATGATTACTGTAATACCCTTGTTACATGCGCCTCTAATTTCCTGATTTATACTCTGACCTACATTACAACTACTGTTTGGGGCCTATAAACAATTCCCACTAATGTTTTCTGCCCCTTGCTGTTTCTTAGCTCCACGCAAACGGATCCTACTCATTGATGTTCGGAGCTAAGATCCTTTCTCTCTTCTGTCTTTATCCCATCCTTCATTATCAGGCTACCCCTCCTTTTCCAATGTTCCTATCTTTTCTAAAAGTTAAGTATCCTGGAATATTTAGTTCCCAACCTTGGTCACTTTGCAACCACGTCTCTGTAATGGCAATTAGATCAAACCGATTAATTTATATCTGCGCTATTGGTTCATCTATTTTGTTCCGAATGCTTCGCGCATTCAGATATAGTGTCTTTAGCTGTGACCTTTGTCTATTCTTTCCTGATGTCACCTTAGTCACTGATGCCCTTTGACCTTTGTTACTCTCTCTGTCCCTTCCTGACCCACTCTGCTTATTTTTACCCAAAACTCTGCTCTGCTCAAGAGCCTTGACATTTATCTTGCTGCTTTTAAATTTACACTTTCCTGAATCCCTCCCTGCACCCTTCATTAGTTTAAAGCCCTGTCTACTACTCTAGTTATTCAATCGCCAGGACACTGGTTGCAGCCCGGTTCAAGTGTAGCCCGTCCCAATGGAACAGCTCCCTCTTTCCCCAGTACTGGTGCCAGTGTCCCATGAAGCAAAACCTCTGCCTCCCACACCACTCTGTGAGCCGTGCATTCAACCTTCTAATCTGCTTATCTCTATGATAATTGGCGCGTGGCTCGGGTAACAATCCAGAGATTATTACCTTTTGAGGCTCTGCTTTTTAATTTGGAGCGCAACTCCTCAAACTCTCTCAGCAGATACTCATTCCTAGTTCTACCTATGTCGTTGGTTCTTGCGTGGACCACGAGAACTGGATCCTCCCCTTCCCACTCCAAGTTCTTCTCCAGCCGTGAGGAGATGCCTTTAACCCTGGCACCGGGCAGGCAACACCACCGTCGGAACTCCCGCTCGCGGCTGCAGAGAACAGTATCTATCCCTCTGACTATACTGTTCCCTACCACAACTACATTCCCTTTCACTCCCCACACTTGAATGGCCACCTGCATCATGGTGCGAGGAGAAGGTGGGGAGAGAGTGGAGAGCACTAGTTCCACTGTCACAGGGGAGAGAGGGTACAGCTATCAGGAAAGGATGAACAGGCTGGGTCACTTTTCGCTTGAAAAAAGGCGGCTATGGGGTGACCTAATAAAGGTCTTTAAAATTATGAAAGATTTTGATAGAGTGGATACAGAGAGAGTATTTTGAATTGCAGGGAAGAGCATAACTAGAGGCCATCAATATAAGATAGTCGCAAACAAATCAAATAGGGAATTCAGGAGAAACTTCTTTACCCAGAGGGCGGTGAGAATGTGGAACTCGCTCCCACAGGGAGGGGTTGAGGCAAATAGTATCGATGCATTTAAGGGGAGGCTGGACAAGCATATGTGGGAGAAGGGAATAGAGGATTATGCTGATAGATTTAGATGAGGAAAGACAGGAGGAGGCTCGAGTGGAGCATAAACGCCGGCATGGACTGGTTGGGCCGAATGGCCTGTTTCTGTGCCCTATATCCTATGTAGCCAGGTTAAATTTAAAATGCAGGTTGAATCTGAGGCACACCAGCCTCATTTTAATCTTGAAATGGATAACCTGGTTCCTGGGAGTGGATTGGCTGCCTGCTCCCCCATCCGGCCTCCGTTAAAACCGGAAGAGGAAGGGTTGGAGGTGGGTTCTGGTCAGGATTCAGTTTGTTAACACTAACTTTCCACCTGACCCCAACCCACCTGTTAAATGGGGTTAAACTCTCCCCCAAACCTTGCCCATCCTGCTTAGGGTATTAAATTTCCTGCACCATAGGGCTGTTTGGGGAATTGTTGAGCTGACACTGATAGCAGCGCCACTCTTCATTTATATAGCGCCTTTAATGTCGTAAAACGTCTCAAGGAGCGATTATCAAACACGATATGACACCGAGCCAATAAACGAGATACTAGGGCAGGTGACACAAAATTTGCTCCATGGGGTAGATTTTAAGGAGCGTCGAAGGACAGAGAAGCCGAGAAGTTTTAGGGAGGGAATTCCAGAGCTTTGGGCCCAAGCAGCTGAAGGCATGGCTGCCAATGGTAGAGTGAAGAAAATTGGTGATGTGCAAAGAGGCAAGAATTGGAGGAGTGCAGAGATCTTGAAGGGTTAAAGGGTTGGAGGAGGTTACAGAGATGGGGAAGGGTAAGGCCAAGGAGGGATCTGAAAACAAGGATGAGAATTTTAACATCAGCATTGCCAGACCACGAGACAATGTAGGTCAGAGTGATGGGTGAACGGGACTTGGTGCAAGTTACAGGCAGCAGAGTTTTGGAAGAGCTCATGTTTACGGGGGTGCAAGGTGGGAGGCTGGCCAGGAGAGCTTTGAAGAGTCTAGTATAGAGGTAACAAAGGCAATGGGATGAGGGTTTCAGCGGCAGATGAGCTGAGCCAAGCTGGGGCGGAGATAGGTGACGTGAAAGTAGGCGATCTTGTTGATGGAGAGGATGTGGGCTCTTTCCCCATGGCCCAAACATCCATCGCCCTGCTTTTCCAGGAATAGCTCCATCTTGGCATCACTGAAATTGGCTGCTCATCTGGCACTAACCCTTCGCTGACTTTTTGCCAGTTTCCTCTGACGATGTACACACAGACTGTGCTTTTGATCAGTCACAGGCTTTAATTCCTCCAGCAGCTTGAGGATTTCTGTAACCTTGGGCACAGAACGCCAGTCCCTGGTGGGAGTCCAGCAGAAACCACCCATCCACATGGCAGCGAGCTGACCCCAGAAAATGTGTCCCGGTCAGCAGTACGTAATGAAGCAACTGGGAAGAGGCGGCTCTCCACAATTGCTCCATCACAATGGCTGGGTGGGAAATCCAGATCTGGCATCTCCAGAACCTGGACAGATGCTAATCGCCGCTGGGTCTGTTTAATACATCTCCAACTAAATCTTTCATCTGAACGCTCCTACAATGCACACAAGTTCTGCCTCGGCTTTGAGGCGGAGACCCAGGGCAAAAAAGTTCTACGCAGCTTCAGCTTGCTCCTTTATCGAGAACCCTGCTGTTATGTCCTGAATAAAGAATCTGACCAGATACTGTAAGCTCAAAGTAACGTGTGACCGTAATCCTTTATTACAGGTCTCCAGAGTGCCTCTCCAGCCTGTGAGGCTTCCTTATGTACAGGTGCTCCCAGGGGATTGTGGGATCCCTTGGGACTCCAGGGGATGAGCCCTCTGGTGGTTAAACATGGTATTTACAGGTTTACATATATAACACCTGCTTCCACCACCTTTCTAGGCCGTGCATTCCAGATATTCGCTCCGTTAAAAGAAATTCTTCTCATTTCACCTCTGATTCTTTTCCCGGGTCCAGGTCATTAATATATGTGAAGAACAATGGTCCTATATTGACCACTGGTGGACACCATTCTGTACTTCCACCAGTCTGATAAACAACTCGTCACCACTTCTTGCTCTTTTATGCCTCAGTTAATTTCACATTCACACTACCACTGTTCCTTTATTCCTATAGTCTTCAATCTTTAACAATATCACCTGAAGCGTGACATGTACATAAATATGGTTCGCAGTTTTTTTTTAAATAACTCGCACAAATTGTATTGTAGACCCGTGCACTGCAATGTGGAGTGACCGAGCAAGGAGAAATGACGCTAGTGAATTGGCAATCGCATATCATTTTCAAATAGTATCAACAACAGTGAACCCAAAACTGATCTTTGAGGAACTCCTCTAGTCACTCCCTCCCAGCCAGACTTTTTCCAATTCAGCTATATCTACATTCAATTGCTCAGTTAATTTTTAATACTGTTAACCATTGACTTCATGGGGGAGTTCTTCTCCGCAATCCCAGCTGGAATTGGACTTCCCTACTCCCACTCCTACCGGGACTGGCACTGGCCACTCCTTCCCTGCCTGCAACATGCAAGGGAGCGGGGGGGGTGGGGTGGGACCCAGGTCCCAGTGGCTCCCCCCACCCCCCCTCCACCCACTTACTATTGCTTTCCAGGGCAAACGTGGTAGGTGGTGATACAATCTGAGGTCACTCAGTGGAGGGAGAGGGTCTTGTAACGGCCTCCTCTCCCTCTAATTCAGGCCGAGCGCTTACTTGCTGCACTTTAAGATCGATTGCCTCTTCTGGTGTTGCAGTGGTGTTCCACTGCAGCATCACCAGAGTTTTACAACTTCGCGTTGGCGTGCTCTCTCTCAACACTGGAAATTCTGCTGAGACCGTGCCGCTCCAGACCCAGAGGGATAGGCGCAATCTGCTTCAGAAGACAAAGGTTAATTCTCCATCGATATCCTGCGTGGTGTTCTGATCGGTCTCGTGGACTATCTCTGGGCAATCTGGTGGACTGCCTCTTCGAACTTACTAAACTGGACTGGTTTTATAAGAAAGAAACACTTGCATTTATATAGCGCCTTTCACGACCACCGGGCGTCTCAAAGCGCTTTACAGCCAATGATGCACTTCTGAAGTGTAGTCACCGTTGTAATGTGGGAAACGCAGCAGCCAATTTGCGTACAGCAAGCTCCCACAAACAGCAATGTGATGATGACCAGATAATCTGTTTTTGTTATGTTGATTGAGGGATAAATATTGGCCAGGGGATAACTCCCCTGCTCTTTGAAATAGTGCCATGGGATCTTTTACGGCCACCCGAGAGAGTAGATGGGGCCTCGGTTTAACGTCTCATCCGAAAGCCGGCACCGCCGACAGTGCAGCACTCCTTCAGCACTGCACTGGAATGTCAGCCTAGATTTTTGTGCTCAAGTCCTTGGAGTGGGACTTGAACCCACAACCTTCTGACTCAGAGGCGAGAGTGCTGCCCACTGAGCCACAGCTGACACAGATATGAAGAAAAGCCACTTGGGTAAGGTACCAGAGGGCTCCTGGTGCTTTCCCCAGCAGTAACCAGTGCCTTCAGGAGAGGTGGTGAGAAAATGGGGAAAGGCGAAATAGAATGATAGTTTGTCCTTTTTAAACTGCATTATTTAATGTGAGAGACGGAAACTGATGAGATTCTCTTCTCGTACAGGCCTCTCTGAAGTCACCCTTCAGCCAAAAAAGCAAACTGGTGGCCGACACTTTGGCAAAGTTACGGTGCTCGGTGGTGGCGATCTGGGAATGGCATGTGCCATGAGCATCTTAGCAAAGGTAAAGCAGTTAAACGAATATGTCCAAGTGTAGTCTATCCAAGACTGGTTTACCGCTCTCCTATCTGTTACATACTATGTGCAGCACAGAAACAGGCCAGTTGGCCCAACAGGTCCGTGCTTCACACGAGTCAATCAACGTTTACTGTCTGACGGGGAATACGAGGAGATTAAACAAGAAGTCAAATAAACAATTGGCAAGGTGAAGAGAAACTACCAAATTTAATTATCAAGGAATATAAAAATAAATAGTAAAGTATTCTACAGGCACGTAAATAACAAAACAAAAATCAGGATAAGGATCGGGCCAATAAAGGCTACAGGTAATAAACTCACATGTATTGACAGCGAAATGGCAGAAATATTAAATCATTCCTTTGCCTCAGTATTTGCCAGGGAGACCAATAGAAACACAGAAAATAGGTGCAGGAGTAGGCCATTCGGCCCTTCGAGCCTGCACCACCATTCAATATGATCATGGAATATGGTGGAAATGACGAGATCAAAAAAGATATAACGACAGTTAAGATAGAAAGGTGGAAGATAATCAACTAATCAAACTTGGAGACGATAAATCCCCTGTCAGATGGATTGCATCTGCGCATATTAAAATAAGTTAGGGAAGAGGTAGTAGAGGGACTATTACATATGTATAAAAATTTGTTAGAAAAAGGAGGAGAGTGCAGACAGCTGATGTGATTCCTATATTTAAAAAGGGAGACAGAGCAAGTCCAGGGAACTATAGCCCAATTAGTTTAACGTCAGTGGTAGAAAAGATACTAGAATCCGTACTGAAAGATATAATAGAAAAACATCTAGAAACTGAGAATATAATAGTACATATTTCAAAAGGGAAGATCATGCTTGACCAACTTTATGGAATTCTTTGAAGAAGTAACAGGGTAGATAAGGGTAATGTAGTAGATGTAATATATTTAGATTTTCTAAAGGCCTCTGATAAGGTACTGCATAGTAGACTCATGACTGAGGCCAGAACATGTGGAGTCAGAAGACAAGCATCGGAATGGATAGCAAGCTGTCTATGAAACAGAAAACAGAGTAGGGGTTAAAGGTAGTTACTAGGTTGGAGGTGGTGTTCCACAACAATGTACATAAACGATCTGGAATCGGAAGTACAATTTCAAAATTTGCCGATGCCACCAAATTGGAGAGTTATAATTAATACAGAGAAGGACTGCAACAAAATACAGGAAGACATTAAACTTGCAGAATTGCTGTGTAGTTGGCAAATAAATTTCACGGCAGGTAAGTATTTAGAAGAATAAGGATACTACATACTCCTCGGTATATAAGTGTTTAAATGGGGTAGAGGAGCAGAGGGATCTGGGGATACAGATAACCAAATCACTAAAAGTAGCGACATCCCGGAGGTCACCATTGACCAAAAACTTAACTGGACCAGCCATACACATACTGTGGCTAAAAGAGCAGGTCAGAAGCTGGGTATTCTGCGGCGAGTGTCTCACCTCCTGACTCCCCAAAGCCTTTCCATCATCTACAAGACACAAGTCAGGAGTGTGATGGAATACTCTCCATTTGCCTGGATGAGTGCAACTCCAACACTCGAGAGGTTCGACACCATGCAGGACAAACAGGCCATTTGATTGGCACCCTATTCTCCACCACCTGAAACATTCACTCCCTCCACCACCGTGGCTGCAGTGTGTACCATCTACAAGATGCACTGCAGCAACTCGCCAAGGCTGCTTTGGCAGCACCTCCCAAACCCGCGACCTCTACCACCTAGAAGGACAAGGGCAGCAGGCGCATGGGAACACCACCACCTCCACGTTCCCCTCCAAGTCACACACCATCCTGACTTGGAAATATATCGACCGTTCTTTCATCGTCGCTGGGTCAAAATCCTGGAACTCCCTCCCTAACAACACTGTGGGAGCACCTTCACCACACGGACTGCAGCGGTTCAAGAAGGTGGCTCACCACCACCTTCTCAAGGGCAAATAGGAATGGGCAATAAATGCTGGCCTTGCCAGCGATGGCCACAACCTGTGAATTAATTTTCTTAAATAACTTGCTTTTATATAGCGCCTTTATTGTAGCAAAGCGTTCTAAGGCGTTGGACGAGCGCAGTCAATCAAAATTTGACCGAGCCACAGGCGGAGATATCAGGACAGGTGACCGAAAGCTTGGTCAACGAGGTAGATTTTAAGGAGCATATTAAAGGATGATAGAGAGGCTGAGAGGTTTAGGGACGAGGTAGCTGGAAGCCACCGATGGTGGAGTGATTAAAATTGGGGATCTGCAAGAGGCCAGAATTGGAGGAGTGCAGAGATCTCGCAGGCTTCTATGGCTGGAGGAGGTTACAGAGATAGGGAGGGTTGTGGTCATGGAGGGATTTGAAGGCAAGGGTGAGAATTTTAAACTTGAGCCATTGTAGATCAGCAAGCACGGGTGGTGGGTGAACGGGACTTGGTGTGAGTTAAGATACGGGCAGCAGAGTTTTGGATCAGCTCAAGCTTAGAGGGTGGAAGATAGGTGGCCGGCCAGGAATGTATTGGAATAGTCAAGTCTGGAGATAACAAAGGCATGGAGGAGGGTCTGAGTTGGGTGATGTTACAGAGATGGAAGTAGGCAGTCTTGGAGCAGATATGTGGTCGGAAGCTCAGCGTGGGGTCAAACACAACACTAAGGTTGCAAACGGTGAGACTCTGTTCAGCCAGGAAGAGAGATGGAACGGTGGTCAGGGAAGAGAGTTTGTGGCGGGGACCAAAGACATTGGCTTCAGTCTTCCCAATATTTAGCTGGAGAATATTTCTGCTTGTCCAATGCTGGATGTCAGACAAGCAGCGTGACAAATCAGAGATCGTGGAGGGGTCCAGAGAGGTAGTGGCGAGATAGAACTGAGTATTGTCAGCGTACATATGGAAGCTGACGGATTTTTGGATGATGTTGCCGAGGGGCAGCACGTAGATGAGAAATAGAAGGGGTCCGAGGATGGATAGCGACGCATGTTTATAATGCCATTAAAAAGAGCAGACAAACAGCTTAGGGTTCATTCCAGGAGCGATAGAATTGAAACGCAGAGAAGTTATGTTAAACTTGTATCAAACCTTGGTTAGACCACACTTGGAGCACTGCGTACAGTTCTGGTCTCCGCATTATAAACAGGATATAGAGGCTCAGGAGAAGGTGCAAAAAAGATTTATTGGAATAATACCAGAACTGAGGGTTATACCTGTCGAAAAATCGAACAGGTTGGGTTCTTCTCTCTAGAAAAGAGAAGACAGGGGGACCTGATAGACGTCTTCAAGATTATGCAAGGGTTTGATAATGTAGATGGGGAGAGCAGAACTAGGGGGCATAAATATAAGGTGGTTACCAATAAATCCAATCGGGAATTCAGGAGAAACTTCTTTACCCAGAGAGTGGTTAGAATGTGGAACTCGCTGCCACAGGGAGTGGTTGAGGCGAATACCATAGATGCAGGTAGGACGAAGCTAGATAAACACGAGGGAGAAGGGAACAAAGGAGATATGTTGATGGGGTTAGATGAAGAATGGCGAGAGGAGGCTGGTGTGGAGTATAAACACTGGCATGGACCGTTTGGGCTGAATGGCCTGTTTCTGTGCTATAAATATAATGTAAAACAATAAGATTATTCTTCTCACACCTCCAGGCACTAAGCTTCCTGTATCAACCCTTTTCATCTCTCTCTTATTGATAATAATTGGTCATTGCTTCTCTGAACTTTCATCTTTCTTTAGCTGCATATATGCATTATCACTGTCCTATATTGAAACCAAGATTCATTGTATATCCCCTGTTGTAACTCATTTTTCCTCATGACATCAGAACTCTGAAACTCTTCCCTCCCTTTTCCCATCTTCCGGCAATCTTCAGGTATTTAAAACACAATGTTGGTGTCTGCTAATAGAAACATAGAAAATAGGTGCAGGAGTAGGCCATTCGGCCCTTCGAGCTTGCACCATCATTCAATAAGATCATGGCTGATCATTCTCTCAGTACCCCTTTCCTGCTTTCTCTCCATACCCCTTGATCTCTTTAGCCTGCTTTCTCTCCATACCCCTTGATCTCTTGATCTAACTCCCTCTTGAATATATCCAATGAACTGGCATCAACAACTCTCTGTGGCAGGGAATTCCACAGGTTAGCAACTCTGAGTGAAGAAGTTTCTCTTCCTCTCAGTCCTAAATGGCCTACCCCTTATCCTAAGACTGTGTCCCCTGGTTCTGGACTTCCTCAACATCGGGAACATTCTTCCCGCATCTAACCTGTCCAGTCCCGTCAGAATCTTATACGTTTCTGAGATCCCCCCTCATCCTTCTAAACTCCAGGGTATAAAGGCCCAGTTGATCCAGTCTCTCCTCATATGTCAGTCCAGCCATCCCTGGAATCAGTCTGGTGAACCTTCGCTGCACTCCCTCAATAGCAAGAACGTCCTTCCTCAGATTAGGAGACCAAAGTTGAACACAATATTCCAGGTGAGGTCTCACCAAGGCCCTGTACAACTTCAGTAAGAGTTCCCTGCTCCTATACTCAAATCCCCTAGCTATGAAGGCCAACATACCATTTGCCTTCACCGCCTGCTGTACCTGCATGCTAACTTTCAATGACTGATGAACCATGACACCCAGGTCTTGTTGTACGTCCCCTTTTCCTAATCCTTTTGAAAGTCCAAATACACCACATCCACTGGTTCTGCCTTGTCCACTCTGCTAGTTACATCCTCAAACAAAATTCCAGAAGATTTGTCAAGCATGATTTCCCTTTCATAAATCCATGCTGACTTGGATCGATCCTGTCACTGCTTTCCAAATGCGCTGCTATTTCATCCTTGATGATTGATTCCAACATTTTCCCCACTACTGATGTCAGGCTAACCGGTCTATAATTACCCGTTTTCTCTCCTTTTTTAAAAAGTGGTGTTACCTTAGCTACCCTCCAGTCCATGGGAACTGATCCAGAGTCGATAGACTGTTGGAAAATGATCACCAATGCATCCACTATTTCTAGGGCCACTTCCTTAAGTACTCTGGGATGCAGACTATCAGGCCCTGGGGATTTATCGGCCTTCAGGCCCTGGAGATTTCCCTAACACAATTTCCCGTCTAATAAGGATATCCTTCAGTTCCTCCTTCTCACTAGACCTTCGGTCCCCTAGTACATCTGGAAGGTTATTTGTGTCTTCCTTCGTGAAGACAGAACCAAAGTATTTGTTCAATTGGTCTGCCATTTCTTTGTTCCCCATTATAAATCTGACTGCAAGGGACCTACATTTGTCTTCACTAATCTTTTTCTCTTCACACATCTATAGAAGCTTTTGCAGTCAGTTTTTATGTTCCCGGCGAGCTTCCTCTCGTACTCTACTTTTCCCCCTCTTAATTAAACCCTTTGTCCTCCTCTGCTGAATTCTAAATTTCTCCCAGTCCTCAGGTTTGCTGCTTTTTCTGGCCAATTTATATGCCTCTTCCTTGGATTTAACACCATCCTTAATTTCCCTTGTTAGCCACGGTTGAGCCACCTTCCCCGTTTTATTTTTACTCTAGACAGGGATGTACAATTGTTGAAGTTCGTCCATGTGATCTTTAAATGTTTGCCATTGCCTATCCACCGTCAACCCTTTAAGTATCATTTGCCAGTCTATTCTAGCCAATTCACACCTCATACCGTCGAAGTTACCTTTCCTTAAGTTCAGGGCCCTAGTTTCTGAATTAACTGTCACTCTCCATCTTAATAAAGAATTCTACCATATTTTGGTCACTCTTCCCTAAGGGGCCTCGCACAACAAGATTGCTAATTAGTCCCTTTTCATTACACATCACCCAGTCTAGGATGGCCAGCTCTCTAGTTGGTTCCTCGACATATTGGTCTAGAAAACCATCCCTAATACACTCCAGGAAATCCTCCTCCACCGCATTGCTACCGGTTTGGTTCGCCCAATCAATTACCACTTGGTTTACCTCCGCTCTTTTACCTCTCTCGCCCTCGGTGGTGTCCTGCTCAATGGTTTATGGCTTTTCTAAATCTGTTCATTTTAAACAGCAGAGTGGGAAATAGTGACCCTCTTTTTTAAAATCGGAGGAACAACGTATCCACCTTCCTCTTCACTGTTAACTAAAATCATTATCAGCTCTGGGATCAACTCGGGAACAGGAATTGGTAAAACACAAAAACAAATAAAATAGGGCCCTGTCCCATCATTGGTGCAAATCAACCTTAAAGGGTTCATTCTGAGATTGTTAAATCAGCCCATTTATTCAGGGTAAGTGATGCTAGTTCAGCAGAACCTTGCTTTGATACAAGTGCCTGCGGGGAAACAAATGAAACTCCACAATCGATTGGCCAGCTGAAACTCACTGTCTAGACTTGAACATGAAGAATGGATGAGGTACTGGAGCGTTACCATCACCAGTGGAGATAGCCAATGAGAGGAGGCCAGAATAAAAGAAAACATCGGAAAAAAACAATCATACAGATTTTTTTTTTCTCTAGGATGTCATAGAAAAATTGGCATTTATTACTACCTCAGAAAATACCATGAAGGGTGGGACACTGGACATGGAGATCTTCAGTCTGCCCAGAGTTGAGACCAGCAAAGGTTTGTGTCATCTGATTGGGAAATCCAGCACAAAAACTTCCATTTTTATTTCATCAAACGTGCGTTTATCAAAAAGAAACGACCATGTATTCTCCTCAAACCAGGGTTAATAAGGTGAGGTTTTTCCTTACTTCATAGGGGCCTTTGGAAACAAAAGCTCACTTGCGCAAACCACACCAGGGATCTTAGGACAACCAGTGGTTGTGCAGGAACTCACACAACGATCCTGACCCTCGGCCTGACCCACGACCTTACCCAGCCTTCCGCCACAGATCAAGTTGGCAACGGCGGATGATCCTCGGGGATTATCTTTATTTTTGAGGGCTGGTGCACATCATAAAATGTCATAATTGTGCAAAGGCAGCAAAGAGAGCGTAGATGGGGTTTGGGTGGAAGTAACGTGCAGCATTAATCTGATGATCTTTGTTTCTCGTTGTTGGGGCCTGAGTGGCGATGGTGATGCTGTTCAGGGTCTGCTCCTTTAGTTCCAGCAGTATGATTTACACCAAAGATATACCTGGCCATTGGGTTATGGAGCAAGGGGATGGCTGCCCATTATTTCTGGGTCTTAGTCTTTTCAAACCAGTGGAAAGGGCGATTGTCGGGACTGCCCTCTAAACTGCCAGCCCTTCTCTTCCCCAGATTTCTCCGATTCAGCGGGTTCCAGCGTGGTGATCGTCACTGCCAACACCTGGGGCGGCGAGGAGTCCTACCTGCAAGCCTTACAAAGCAATGTGGATCTGTTCAGGACTATCATTCCTAACACAGTGCGATACAGCCCCAACTGTGTGCTCATCATTGCCTCCCAGCCAGGTACACAACCTATCGGTGTAACCCACAGCATTTACTTGGAGGTGGGATGAGGATTTATTAGGCAATAAGAAATCCCTTCACGGTAGGTGCTGGTTGTAGGGGGTGCCAGTTACATTGGAGACATGGAGTGGGGATACTGGTCACAAGCATCATAGTAAAAAGGCATTAGCAGTTATGCCAGGTCTTATGGATGAGGGATAAAGTGTGAGGGTTTAAAGGCTGTTTATTAATTCCAGATAATGGTGGTTGCATGGGAGACCTTGCAGGATTGGGGGTGCAAATACCAGGTGCTTTATAGAAAGGAACATTTTACATATGAGCAGTTTACTGGTTACAGAGGATGCCACAGGTTACATGGGGTGAGCTGCAGTATCTCACTATGCTTTGATCTTTGTCTACTTTGTTAGTTGATGTGATGACGTATGTGGGCTGGAAGCTGAGCGGCTTTCCTTCGCACCGCGTGATTGGGACTGGCTGTAACCTGGACACTCAACGCTTCCAGTTCATCCTGGGGAAGTCCTTAAAAACATCACCAGCTGGGAAGGAGGCCTGGATCATTGGCGAGCATGGGGACAATGAAGGTATGTGCGCTACGCGTCACAGCATCGTTGCTGTACCTGTGGATCACACATGGCAGAAGTTAAATGCTACTTTGCCCCCTCTGCCCCATCACTGTGCCCCCTCTGTGCCCAATCCCTCGTGTGGCTTGGTCCCCTCTAGACTCTGTCTCCGCAATATAACAATGCTTGCATATAATAAAAGAATGGATATGCTCTGATCCCCGGACCCAATCAAAGTGGCGGACTTTCCTTCAGTTGTAGGATCCAAATAGTCATATGGCGGGTGCTTTAAATAGTGTAGGTGAACATGATATCCAATATTGTATTATGTTGCTGGTGAAGAAGGGAGGTGCTCAAGCTGCTAATTGCCTTGTCTTGAATGTAATACCTCACATGTATCTATTGAAATTAATTTGCCAATTATGTGCCCATTCTGCAAGTTTATTAATGCCCTCCTGTAATTTGTTGCAGTCCTCCTCCGTGTTGACAATTCCCTCTCCCCCCCCCCCCCCCCAAAAAAAAATTTGGTGTAATCTGCAAATTTGTAAATTGTGTTTTTGATTCCAAAGTCTAAATCGGTAATATAATTTGTAAATAACAGTGGTCCCAGCACTGATCCTTATGGGACCCTACTTTCCACCTTCTATGAATAGCTACCCTTACCCCTCTACTCTCTGCTTTCTGTCTTGAAGCCAGCTAGCGAGCCATCCTATTGCTTTTCCCCTGACTCTGCATTCTCTGACCTTATTATAGGGTACCTTATCAAAGGCCTTTTGAAAATCTAGATAAATTACATCTACTGCATTACCCTTGTCTACTCTCTATGTTACTTCAAAGAATTCAATGAGGTTGGTCAATCAAGACTTTCCCTTTTGAAATCCATGTGACGATCCATTATTATATTTTTGGTTTCTAGATGTTCTATTTTTTTCTTTAATTGGGATTCCATTATATTTTCTACGACTGATAAGCTGACTGGTCTATCGGATTGGTCCATATTGATAGGAAATTGTTTCCTTGGCTAGAGAATCTAGAACTAGGGGCCATAGTCTCAGGATAAGGGGTCGGCCTTTTAAGACGGAGGTGAGGGGGCATTTCTTCACTCAGGGTTATGAATCTTTGGAATTCTCTGCCCCAAAGGGCTGTGGATGCTCAGCCTCTGAGTATATTCAAGGCTGAGATCGATAGATTTTTAGACTCTAAGGGAATCAAGGCTAGGGCAGGAAAGTGGATTTGAGGTCGAAGATCAGCTATGATCTGACTGAATGGTGAAGCAGGCTAATTCTTATGTTCGTGTGTTCTCATAGTTCCCTGGACATGTTCTACCTCCCTTCTTAAATATAGGTATAGGTTCGACCTCCAAAATCCGGAGTTCCGGAATCCGGACCGATCCGTGGCGGGGTCGTCCGGAAAATGTTCCGATATCCAGACTTCCCCTCTCTTTTCTCCCCACCCCCCGCCCCCGCCTCGGCAAACTGACTTCGCTTGGCCCGACCTCGCCCTTCACCTCGGCTGCCCAACCCCACCTACCTCAGGCCAGACAAGGAACTCCTCCACGGCGGCGCGGCCCCACCTGAACATTTTCTTGGGGGTGGGACCCTGCCCAACGACCTCATTGGGGTCGGCGACCTGGACAGCTCCTCGGCGAACACCCCCCTTTCTGACGTTCTGAAATCCGGAAATACCCGAACCTGGGCTCGGGTGTTTCCGGATTCGTGAAGTCAGAAAGACGATCGAAAGTCCGGAAAAACACGAAAACCGGCTCGACCTCAGTCCCGAGGTTGCCGGATTCAGGCGGTCAAACCTGTATTAGGTTAGCTATCCGCCAGAGCGCTGCCACCACACCTTTTTCGAACATTATTAAATTTGTGTAATAGTGCCTCTGCTATCTCTTCCCTAGATTCTTTTAATATGCGTGGATGTAATCTGTCTGGACATGAGGTTTTATACTCTTGAGTTTGATTCGTTTATTTAATATTTCTCCCCTTTTTATTTTAAATGCGGTTATATCTAATCTCGTCTTCTGATGTCATGTCCACCTGATCCGTCTCCCTGGTAAATACTGAATCAAAGTAATTATTTAATATTTCTGCCATTTCGCTATCACTGTCTGTGGATTTTATCCTGATCGTCCTTCTGTGGCTCTATTCCCATCCCGATTTTCTTTTTTTTAATTTGTGCCTGTAGAATATTTTACTATTTTTTATGTTCTGTGGTAATTTAATTCCATTGTTCCTCTTCGCCTTCCAAATTGTTTTTTGACTTCTCTCCTAATCTTTGTATTCTCCTTTGTCATGCTCTCCCCTGATGTCCATGCACTTAATATATGCCTCTTTCCTTACCCCCAATTTCTCCCTAATGTCTTTATTTATCCATGGTGTCTCATTAGTGTTTAGCTCCTTCTTGTTTTTAGCAGAATATATTTTTCCTGGACTCTTGAACACCGTTTTAAATGTTTTCCATTGATTTTCTTCTTCATTGTTTGCCAGTCCATTTTATTTTCCCAAGTTCTATTCTCAGCCCCTCAAAATCAGCTTTTCTCCAATCTAGTCTTTGTCATACCTTTCTCAATTATTATCTTAAAGCGTACTATATTGTGGTCGCTATTGCCAAAATGTTCTCCTACTTTTTACTTCTCTTATCTGCTCTGGTTCATTCCCCATTACTAGATCCAGTCGTGAGTCCTCCCTGATCAGGCTTCTTGTATATTAGGGTAGAAAGGAGTCCTATAGACATTGTGGGAACTCCATTCCCTTATCCCCTTTACCTACTTTTTCTGGCCAATTAATTTCAGGGTAGTTGAAATCCCCCATGATGATTATTCTGTGTTTTACTAATTTCCCTACTTCGGCACTGTGTAAATTTTGTTTTGGTTTTTAGTGGCTGTCTGGAGGGGCTCAGAGATGGACAGTGGGCAAAATAACAACCCAGACATAATCGCAGACCACGACAAACACAAGCAGCTGACGCACAGGTAGGAAGACGGCAGCTCAGAAGTTCCGTGGCAATTCTAGCAAGTACAGGAAAATATTTCTGCTTCTCCAATTTTATTCCATCCTCTCCAAAGAAGAACAGTTCCACAGGCTAAGTGGTCATTCTCCATTAGTGAGACTAGGCATTGGGAGTTACAATGGAGGCTTCACAGCTGAGCCGGATCCAGGCCTTATCAGACTTCCATTGACGAGTGGTCATTGGATGGTGAACCCTGGTAAATTTTACTCTCCCTAGCCCATGGGAAGAAAGAGAAACTTTCATTTATATAGCGCCTTTCATGCCCTCAGGACATCCCAAAGCGCATCACAGCTAATGAAGTACTTTTGAAGTGTAGTCACTATTGTAAAGGAAACTGAGGCCAACTATAGTGTCTGGACTGCAGCTCTGGTTGAAATCCGCCAGCTCAGCACAAACTAGACATTAATCATTGGACCTTCTGGTTTGTATGTCTTAACTTCACCCGAAACTTCCTGCAGGGGTTTACTGCCTGGAAAGTATCCTTTCAACAGTTTGGAAAAAGTTTGTCAAAAATAATGTTCCTGTGGTTGCAGATTCAGACCCATTGTTTTATGTTCCAGGGCTTTTGAAGGGTTAAAGGAGAAAGGCCAGAGGTCGTGGTCAGTTGGGCTGTCAGTGGCCGATCTAACTGAGACTATCCTGAGAAATCTGGGACACTCCCATTCCGTCTCCACACTGGTGAAGGTGAGTGGAAAAAGAGGGGAAAAAAAATGGCAGGGCTACGGGGAAAGGGCGGGGGAGTGGAACAAGCTGAAGTGCTCTTGCAAAAGCCAATACGGGCTCGACGGGCCGAATGGCCGCCTCCTGTGCTTGTAACTATTCTATGATTCTATGGATCAATCACTTTCCAGGTCCATAGCAGAATGATGAGGTCTATGTATCTGGAAGAACGCAGCATTTCCTCAGTGATTTGGGGATAGGGTCGCTCTGACTGCCTGCCACAGTCTATGTGCACACCCAGGTGGCCCTGGAGATGGACTATGCAGTGTCGATCAGTAAAGCTTGAAGCCTCTCGCGACAGGGAGCCCCTGCAGGACATGGACTGCACAGTCGATGATGAGAATGAGATAGTGATTGAGTTTTATTTATGCTTTTAGTTCGATCGGACCATTTGTATGAGAGTTTTATTAGTGGTGTCCTCCTCAGATCAAGGAGCCTCTTATGGATTCTTAGGTTCCCACCGTCACCCTTTTTGGTCCAATTAAAATAGTCTTGAAGGATCATGTATGGGTATGGTTCCACTGGATCCAGCAGCTTCCTGGTATCTCATTCAAGTACCTATTCTTCACCTATGAGCCTAAACTATGAGTGTCGGTAGACTAGTCAACCATGGGGGGGGGGGGGGGGGGAGCATCACAGTGAAGTCCATTCTTAACCTCACCCAACATCCACGTGTGAACCTTCCAGCAGCAGTCGAGGGACCAGCACCAACCCTGCTTGATTGTAATGTTTAGAAATGTAAACTTGCATCTGGGTGAAAAAATACCCAGCACAGGTATAAACAGGCGGAAAAGGATCTGAAGTAATAATGGTTCACCGCTTTCAATAAATAAGCAATGTGGAGAAGTCACTTAAACAAAATGTGGAAATACATACTGGAGTACAAGTCTAAGGAAGATACATATTACTCCTCAGACCACATGAAATACTGTGAGCATCTTTGATCTCCTCACTTAAAAAGGGACATAGATACATTGGAAAAGGTACAGAGGAGAGAACATGAATGATCCCAAGTGTAAAAGGAATGGGCTCTAAGGAAAGATTAGAGCATCTCGAGCTCTTTCGTCTAGAAAGATGTTGATTGAGGATCGCACCTATGTATGTAAAGTATTAGATGATCTTGATGAGGTCAAATCAGAATATTAGTTCAAGGAAAGTCAGATCTGTGGAGCTAGAGGACATAAATTGAAATGAGTGAAAAATTAACTTAAAACAGCATTCAGTTCTGGGCCCTGTACCTCGGGAAGGATATATTGGCGTTGGAGAGGGTGCACAACAGATTCACCAGAATGATACTGGGGCTAAAAGGGTTAAATTATGCCGATCGGTTGCATAGACTTGGCTTGTATTCCCTTGAATATAAAAGATTAAGGGCTGATCTAATTGAGGTAAGATAATTAAAGGCATTAATAGGGCAGATCGTGAGGACCACAGGAGGAGGTGATTCTGCCGGCAGACAAAGAGCTATCCAGCCTAATCCCACTTTCTAGCTCTTGGTCCATAGCCTTGTAGGTTACGGCACTTCAGGTGCATATCCAAGTACTTTGTAAATACTGTGAGGGTTTCTGCATCTACTGCCCATTCAGGCAATGAGTTCCAGACCCTCACCACACCCTTAAAGCCTCCCTGATAAAGTGCAACATCCCCAATGACAACTGGTAGTCCCTGGCCAAAGACTGCCCTAAGTGGAGGAAGTGCATCCTGGAGGGCGCTGAGCACCTCGAGTCTCATCGCCGAGAGCATGCAGAAATCAAGCGCAGGCAGCGGAAAGAGTGTGCGGCAAACCTGTCCCACCGTCCCTTACCCTTGACTGTCTGTCCCACCTGTGACAGGGACTGTGGCTCTTGTATTGGACTGTTCAGCCGCCTAAGGTCTCATTTTAAGAGTGGAAGCAAGTCTTCCTCGATTCTGAGGGACTGCCTATGATGATATCTAACTGAATTATGATCACTAGCACCAAAATGCTCTCCCACTGATACTCCTTCCACCTGCCCAGCTTCATTCCCTAAAACTTAGTCCAGAACCGTGTGCTTCTTTGTTGGACTTGCTATGTACTGGCTAAAAAAAGTTCTCCTGAATGCATTTTAAGAATTCTGCTTCCTCAAAACCTTTCACACTAATTCTATCCCAGTTAATATTAGGGTAGTTGAAATCCCCTATTACTGCCCTATTGTTTTTGCACTTCTGAGAAATTTGCCTACATATTTGCTCTTCTATCTCCCGCTGACTGGGGGTCTATAGTACACGCCCAGCAGTGTGATTGCCCCTTTTTTGTTCTTTAGTTCAACCCATATGGCCTCATTTGATGATCCTTCTAATATATCATCCCTCCTCACAGCTGTAATTGTTTAATCAATATTGCGAAACCCCCCCCCCTTTTTTTTTTAAACACCCTCTCTATCACGTCTGAAAACCCAGTAACCAGGAGTGTTGAGTTGCCATTCCTGCCTTTCAGCCATGTCTCAATAATAACTATATCATACTCCCATGTGTCTATCTGTGCCCTCAGCTCATTTGCCTTATTCCCTAGACTCCTTGCTTTGAACTATATACCATTTAGCACTGCTAAACTCCCTTGTTTATTTTCTAGCTTTTGTTTCCTTTGCCTTCCAAACTCGCTTACTAATTTTCTGCTTTCCATTTCCAGCTTTCCTTCTCTCCCTTCTGAATCTACTCTCGGGCTCCCATCCCCCTGCCTAGCTACTTTAAATCCTCCCTAACTGCACTAGCAACCCCCCCCCGCCCCCCAACGAGGATATTGGTCCCGGCCCTGTTGAGGTGCAACCCGTCCAGCTTGTACAGGTCCCAGCTCCCCCAAAAATGGTCCCAATGCCTCAAGAATCTAAAGCCCTCCCTCCTGCACCTTCTCTACAGCCACGCATTAATTTGCTCTATCCTCCTATTTCCATACTCACTAGCATATGGCACCAGGAGTAATCTGGAGATTATTACCTTTTGAGGTCCTGCTTTTTAATCTTTCCTAGCTCCCTAAAATCTGCCTGCAGGACCTCATCCCTCTTTCTACCTATGTCATTGGTGCTGATATGGACCATGATCTCTGGCTGTTCACCCTCCCCTGTTAGCATGTCCTGCAGCTGTTCAGTGATATCCTTGACCCTGCCACCAGGGAGACAACATACTATCCTGGAGTGTCATATGCAGAAGTGCCTGTCTGTTCCCCTATTGAATCCCCTATCACTTTTACTCTTCCACTCCTCTTTCTCACCCCTCTTCCCCTTTCCCCCCCCCCCCCCCCAATGCAGCTGAGCGACCCATGGTACCGTAGACTTGGCTCTGGCTCCACTCCCCCGAGGAACCCTCATCAGTATCCAGAACTGAAAACTAGTTAGCAAGCGAGATCCACTCGCGGGAACCCCTTCCCTACCTGCCTGGTCCTTCTTGTGTCTCTGCCTGCACACTCTTGAGCTGCGCGGTGACAACTCCTGAAACGTGCTATCCACCAAGTTCTCAGCCCCACGGATGCACTGCTCAAACTCTGAAACCCGGAACTCGAGCTGCTCTAGCTGGCGACACATTCTGCACACATCGTCCAGGCCACGAGAAGTGTCCAGGACTTCCCATGTTGCACAGGATGTGCATTCCACAGGACTGGGCTGCCTTGCGATGCCTCTAGTTATTAGATTTAACTAAACTTTTCAGCATACCCTGCTGCCCTAACTTGAGAGTAAGAAAAGGCATCTGTGATGCTCACCAACCAGTCACCTACCTGCAGTCCTTCAACGTCCCTCCTTGACTTATTTTTTTCAGTCCTCTCTTCCCAACCAGATTCCCTGCTCTGCGAGTCCAGGACATCTCCTCGCCGCTCCTGATATCGTCTCGCCTCTGTTCCCGACAAGGTTCGCTGCTCTACAAGTCTGGGGTTTCTCTCCACCGCTCCTTATATCCGGTTCAGGGGTGATGTCAGGAAGCCCTTCACATACAGGGTAGTCGAAATCTGAAACTCCCCCCAAAAAGCTGTTGAGGTTAAGTCCATTAAAAATGTTCAAAACGGAGATTGATTTTTGTTAAGCAGGAGTGTTAATAGTTATGGAGCCAAGGCGGATGGATGGAGTTAAGATGGAGATCAGCATTGATCTAATTGAATGGTGGAACAGGCTCGAGGGGCTGAATGGCCAACTCCTGTTCTTATGTTCAATTATTAGGAAGAACTTCTTTACTCAGCGTCATAAATGTTTGGAATGATGCACCATGTAAGATGATAGAGTCAACGACATTTAAGGACATTCAAAAAGCTGCTGGGCTGGATGAGTTCGAGGATGTGGGCATCGTTGGCTGATTGGCCGCCTCTCATTCTTCCCTGTTCTTGTGATCAATGTTAGCGAGTTTATCCTGCAGCATAAAGAGGTCAATGGCACAGCGGGAAACTGAATATATTCTTGTCCTGCAATTAAGAGTTTTCTGAAACAAGTAACTCCTCCAGATTGATCAGCTGGCTTGGCTGTAAGGTCCGGAAGCCCTGAATGACAGCACATGTCAGCGCAGGAGCAAAAGGTAGAAAGGAGCCTCGGTGTCATTGCTTTAGCTTGGCCCTGCTTGGGGATTGGCTTTGTTCATCACTGTGAGCAATAACCCAAATTGTACTCTCCCCACAGGGCTGGTATGGAATCAGCAGCGAGGTGTTTCTCAGCCTGCCATGTGCGCTGACCGCAGCCGGAGTGGTGAATGTTACCGCACTGAAGCTATCGGAGGACGAGGAGGCAAAGCTGCAGAGCAGTGCAGCAACCCTCCAAAACTTTCTTCAGCAGCTAAAGATTTAAGCTGCTCTTCAGAACAATGTAAATGATTGGTGGCAACGCTGAGAAATCTGCATCAACTTCCAGTGTTCAGTAGTGCCCTGGTCATGGCCAGAAAGCAGACACCCTGCGACTGGCAGACGTATACGCTTGATATACCTGCAGTCATGTGCTCTCTCTATAACCAACGCTGTGTGTACTCTACTTACCTCAACATGAGGGTGTTAGCTTGGCTCAGTTGGTAGTACTTTTTCTTCAGGTGCCCGTTAAAAGATCCTGTCGATCTATTGGAAGAGGAAGTGCTCCCAGTGTTCTGGCCAACATTCCTCTCTTAAACACTATGAAAGAACACAGATTAACCGCTAAATTCAACTCATTGCTCTTTGTGGGATCTTCAGAAGTCCAAAATGGCTGCCGCATGTGCCTACGTAGCAATTACCAATCTTCGAGGTTATTTGCTGCTTTCACGATGAAGGTGATGTGTAAATGCAAGTCTGTCTTTCTTTTGACCCAACAACCATGTGCCCTGTAGATATAGAAAAAAAATAGGTACAAGAGCAGGCCATTTGGCCCTTCGAGCCTGCACCGCCATTCAATATGATCATGGCTGATCATTCAACCTCAGTACCCCACCCCTCAGTAATGTGCCGCTATATCACTGCGAGCCATGTTTGCCCTGTGTATACCTGCCCAGCTCAACAGCGAGTGGGTAATGCATTGAGCTGATGGCATTGCATACAGACATGTGTGGTCTGGGCAACCAGTAACACAGTCGGAGGCCTGGGATCTACTGCCCTGCCCCTGAGCAGGACTTGCAGGAGGGGGGGGGGGGTTGGAAAAACTGGAGTTTTGTACGAGTTGCTGGAGAAATATTGTTGCAATAAAGATTGCATAGTCTGCAGTCTCAGCAACGGATAATAATTTGCTGCCATTTTAGGTCTTCCAGAACTATGCATTCTCCCCCTCTCTTTCCCCCCCCCCCCGGCATGCTGGGGGCCCCTGCACTTGTAAATACTCTTTTCCCCCAAACACCCAAAGGGGAAGCAGCTACCTGCTAAGTTATTTCTACATAATGACTGATGCCAGGAAGTGTGCTCTGCTGTTGAGATTTTGCTGCACTTTGCCTCTATTGCCTCCTCTAGCACCATGTCCCAGCTCTTGTTCTCTGTTCTTCTTCCTACTTTGGTTCCCCTCGTGCCCCTCCCGTTCCATTCCACGATCCAGGACCGAGCCTCCAGTCTCGAACCCCTCCATCTTGTTACATCTCTTCTCAGTGTTCAATAAGCTGCTCAAAACCTACTGTTCCAACTGCAGTTACAATTGCCTTCCCCTAATTCTTCTGCCAACTTTTGCTAGGTGTCTTGATTCTCCTTTGTGAAATGCCTTGGGATATTTTATTTCAATTTGTTGTGGAATGATTTTATTTATATAAAGCAACAATAGATTGGATGTTGCCACTCATGTATATGTTTTGTCTCCAATCCAAGCCCACCAAATTCTGTCTCTGCTGTCAGTGCAACTTGTTAAACTGTCCCAAAATATATTTGGATCATTTTGTAAAGCAGGCTCTCAGGCTTTCATTATGTAGATACTCCACTGCTGCCGATTGTGCTAAGTTGCCATGGATGGAAGCTCTCAAACTGAAAGCCTTTTCACAGCGAGATCGAAGACAGGACTGATCTTCGTACCTAAATAAAGTAGAAAATCACTGCTTATTTATTATAAAACAAGTATTATGTTTCATATTTTTGGCTGTATCTCATATAAAAAAATAACAATTTATAGCATTGGAAAGTAAAGTACAAAACATCGTAGCACAATGATGCATTGTCTTCAAAGTACTTGATTTCATTATTCCCCCTTGCTCTCGCCCTGAGCCGTCTTCTCCAGCAATATGTTCCAGAATGCACCAGCAGCTCATCGAATTCTGATTACTCTTCAACTCCTGTTCCCCTGCTCCACCAATGGGAGCCAATCACTGTTCTTGTGCTCCAGCTTCTTAAAGCTCTCTTTCAAAACCATTTCTCACCATTCCTCCAAAACTCTCTGGGGGGGACGGGGACATATCTGAGCTTCCAGTCCCTAAATTCTCACATCTCCAACTCCGCACCCTCTCTCCCCCTCTGCCTGTATAATTCTCGGATGTTCTGCACGAGGGTAACTATGGAGAAGCAAATAATTTTGTCTGCTCAGCATTGGGACAATGGGTTGCGGGGGGGGTGCGGGAAACAGATTAGGGTCATTGGCTGCTGTTTGAATTGGAGAAAAGTTGGAATTAGTGGGCCCCCAAGGTCAGTGCTGGGTCCAGTTTTGTTTGTGGTACTTAGTGCTGATTTGGACTTTGACATGAGGAGCACAATGTTGACATTTGCTGCCAATCTGAAAGAGGATTTGGCAAATAGCAAGTAGGACTGTAAAAGACTTCAGGGGGACACCAAACAATTAGACGCACGAGTAGACGAGTTGGCTGCAATTTAATGTGGAGAAATGTAAGGAATTATATATTGGGAGATAAAGCGAGGAATGAGAATATACTAATGTAAAGATGCTGAACGGTGTGGAAGATCTATGGGTTCAAACACATAATTTCAAAAAAGTGGAAGTGCAGATAGAAAAAGCTATTAAAAGGCCAACATCATTTAGTGTTTTATAAATAGGATAAAGCTGGAATGGTGACTTTATACTAAATTTTGGTTAGGTCACCGAGTATTGTGTACAGTTTTGGGTGCCCCCTTATAGGAAGGACATTAAGGTCATAAAGAGCATATAATGTAGATTTGCCGTGGATAGAAAACTATAGTTGTGAGGGAAAAGATACTGAGAGTATTTCCCCTGGAGCAAAGAAGGCTCAGCGATTCAATAGAGGTTTTCAAAATTGTGAAGGGTTCTGGCAGTGAATGTGTTGACGCCAGCACATTTGTTTAGAATTCCTACCCACATTCTGCGAGCCTGGGCGTGGCAGAGAACAGGGCACATAGTATAAAAGCTGTAAGCACATTAAAGTCAGAAACTGGTCGATCAGCAAAGATTGTGTGACTAGTAGTGGCCAAAATCCAAGGCAGAAGGTGTGAGTAGATGAACCTGTATAGTTAAACCTGTTCCCCAGTGCCACCAGATGGGAACAGAAACCATTCAGTGCCTGAGGACACCACAAATATGATAAACAAACAATAAGTAACTGTATAATACAGGCGATGTTTCCAAACCCCATTAGTGTAGAAGAGCCCAGGGACCAATGAAAGTGGCCCATAATCCTTTAGATATTTCTGTGTGTGTGCTGAAGGGATAATGCACAACAGATAATGTGATCATTTAAAACCTCAAATGCCAAGCGAGCTTCTGAGGCTGGGGCAAGCAGTATGACTGGAGGCCAGAAACACAATGGACCAGTTATAGAATAATATCTTAAAGCACAGAAGGAGGCCATTCGGCTCGTCATGCCTGTGTCGGCTCTTTGAAAGAGCTGTCCAATTTAGTCCCACATCCCAACTTTATCCCCATGTCCCTGTAAATTAAGTCCTCCAAGTACATGTCCAATCACCTTTTAAAAGTTCAGATGAAATCTGATTCTACCATCCTTTCAGGTAGTGCGTTCCAGATTTTAAAACCCTCAGTGAAGAAATTTCTCCTCATTCTGCCTCTAGTTCTTTTACCAATTATTTTAAATCTATGACCTCTGGTTACCGACCTACTTGCCAGAGGAAATAATTTCTTCCTACTTGCCCTATCGAAACCCCTCAATTTTGAATACCTCTATTGGGTCTCCCCTTAACCTTCTCTGCTCTGAGGAAAACCATCTCAGCTTCTCCAATAACATAAGAAATAGGAACAGGAGTAGGCCATACGGCCCCTCGAGCCTGTTCCGCCATTCAATACGATCATGGACTCAGCTCCACTTCCCCGCCCACTCCCCAAAACCCCTTATCGTTTGAATAAATTTAAGACAGAAATAGAGTTTCTCAATGTCCCAGCTTCCACAGCTCTCTGAGAAAGCGAATTCCACAGATTTACAACCCTCAGAAGAAATTTCTCCTCATCTCTGTTTTAAATGGGCGGCCCCTTATTCTAAGATCGTGCCCTCTAGTTCTAGTCTCCCCCATCAGTGGAAACATTCTCTCTGCATCCACCTTGTCAAGCCCCCTCATAATCTTATACGTTTCGATAAGATCACCTCTCATTCTTCTGAATTCCAATGAGTAGAGGCCCAACCTACTCGACCTTTCCTCATGGGTCAACCCCCTCATCCCCAGAATCAACCGAGTGAACCTTCTCTGAACTGCCTCCAAAGCGAATATATCCTTTTGTAAATATGGAAACCAAAACTGCACGCAGTATTCCAGGTGTGGCTTCACCAATATCTTAATATAGCTGTAGCAAGACTTCCCTGCTTTTATACTTCAGCCCCTTTGCAATAAAGGCCAAGATACCATTGGCCTTCCTGTCACTTGCTGTACCTGCATACTATCCTTTTGTGTTTCATGCACAAGTACCCACAGGTCCTGCTGTACTGCGGCACTTTGCAATCTTTCTCAATTTAAATAATTACTTGCTCTTTGATTTTTTTTCTGCCGAAGTACATAACCTCACACTTTCCAACATTATACTCCATCTGCCAAATTTTTGCCCAATCACTAAGCCTGTCTCTGTCCTTTTGTAGATTTTTTGTGTCCTCCTCACACATTGCTTTTCCTCCCATCTTTGTATCGTTAGCAAACTTGGCTACGTTACACTCAGTCCCTTCTTCCAAGTCGTTAATATAGATTGTAAATAGTTGAGATCCACAATCTCTTCACATAACTGAAATCTCCCATCCTTGGTATCTTGTTGAACTCCTCTGTACCAAGTTCTTGTTGGAGTGGTGCATCTCGCACCTTATGCATTTAGTTGGGACTTTTTCCCCTCGCCTCTCAGCTCGAAAACATTTTGCTGGAAGTGTGAGCTGATATAGGTACGGCGAGGGCAACGGGACATCTGGGACCTGGGTGAGTGACCGGATTAACAGTGTCAGAGATTTAAGGATTGGGAAAGAGGAACAAACGAGAAAGGCCAAATCAGGTAGAGAAAGAGAAATAGAGTGAAAGAAAATTTGGATTGAGCGAAATAAAGACAAAGAAAAAGTACGAAAAAAATTACATTTGACTTTTTGAAATATCTGACAATAATTGACTTGCATGTGGGAATGAGATTGAACAGAAATTGTTCCATTTCTGGGCCAGAGGTGTCGATTGGCATTGCATTAACAATTATCACATCTTTAAAAAGGTATTTGCATTGTCCTGTTTCTGTGGTGAGTTCAATGGGCAAATAATGTGCAAATCCAGCAAGTTCTTAAAATGGATACAGGCGAGATGCCGTTTCTGCAAAGCAAATGGCGGAGTAAAGCGACCACCAATTTCTGGAGATTCGCAACGCACGGCCTATCCTGTCCTTGCTGTCAGAGTTGTGCATTAATAACGGTGTGCGTCATTCACTCGCCATTATTTTTCCAGCAAGATCTGCATCTATGCATCTGTTTTCACAAAGGGAAAGGGGTAATGCAGATACTGCTATCAAAGAGGAGTGTGATATTCTGGATGAAATAAATAGTGAGAGAGGAAGTATTAACGGGTTTAGCAGCTTTGAAAGTAGATCCAAGTCCCCAGGCCCAGATGAAATGCATCCCAGGCTGTTGAGCGAAGTAAAGGAAGAAATAGCAGAGGCCTTGACCATCATTTTCCAATCCTCTTTGGATCTAGGCATGGTGCCGGAGGATTGGAGGATTGCTAATGTAGTACCCTTTTTTAAGAAGGGAAAAAGGGATCGGCTAAGTAATTACAGCCTTTCAGCCGAACCTCAGTGGTGGGAAAATGATTGGGAAAAGTCCTGAACGACAGGATAAATCTGCATTTGGAAAGGCAAGGATTAATTAGGGACAGTCAGCACGGATTTGTTAAGGGAAGATCATGTTCGACTAACCTGATTAAATTTTTTGAGGAGATAAATAAGCGGATCGATGAGGGTAGTGCGTACGATGTAGTATATGTACGTAGTATATTATGTGTAGTATATTAGCAAGGCTTTTGATAAGGTCCCACATGGTAGACTGATCATGAAGGGTAAAGCCCATGGGATACAGGGCAAAGTGGCAAGTTCAATCCAAAATTGGTTTGGAGGTAGGAAGAATAGGGTAATGATTGATGTTTTTGTGACTGGAAGGATAGAAACATGGAAAATAGGTGCAGGAGTAGGCCATTTGAGCCTGCACCACCATTCAATATCATGGCTGATCATTCCCTCAGTACCCCTTTCCTGCTTTCTCTATATACCCCTTGACCCCTTTAGCCGTAAGGGCCATATCTAACTCCCTCTTGAATATATCCAATGAACTGGCATCAACAACTCTGCAGCAGGGAATTCCACAGGTTAACAACTCTGAGTGAAGAAGTTTCTCCTCATCTCAGTCCTAAATGGTCTACCCCTTATCCTAAGACTATGTCCCCTGGTTCTGGACTTTCCCGAACATCGGGAACATTCTTCCCGCATCTAACCTGTCCAGTCCCGTCAGAATCTTATACGTTTCTATGAGATTCCCTCTCATCCTTCTAAACTCCAGTGTATAAAGGCACAGTTGATCCAGTCTCTCCTCATATGTCAGTCCAGCCATCCCTGGAATCAGTCTGGTGAACCTTTGCTGCATTCACTCAATAGCAAGAATGTCCTTCCTCAGATTAGGAGACCAAAACTGAACAAACTATTCCAGGTGAGGTCTCACCAAGGCCTTGTATAACTGCAGTAAGACCTCCCTGCTCCTATACTCAAATCCCCTAGCTATGAAGGCCAACATACCATTTGCCTTCTTCACCGCCTGCTGTACCTGCATGCCAGCTTTCAATGACTGATGAACCATGACACTCAGGTCTCGTTGCACCTCCCCTTTTCCTAATCTGCCGCCATTCAGATAATATTCTGCCTTTGTTTTTTTGCCCCCCAAATGGATAACCTTACATTTATCCACATTATACTGCATCTGCCATGCATTTGCCCACTCACCTAACCTGTCCAAGTCACCTTGCAGCCTCTTAGCGTCCTCCTCAAGGCTCACACCGCCACCCAGTTTAGTGTCATCTGCAAACTTGGAGATATTACACTCAATTCCTTCATCCAAATCATTAATGTATATTGTAAAGAGCTGGGGTCCCAGCACTGAACCCTGCGGCACCCCACTAGTCACGGCCTGCCATTCCGAAAAGGACCCGTTTATCCTGACTCTTTGCTTCCTGTCTGCCAACCAGTTCTCTATCCACGTCAGTACATTACCCCCAATAACATGTGCTTTGATTTTGCACACCAATCTCTTGTGTGGGACCTTGTCAAAAGCCTTTTGAAAGTCCAAATACACCACATCCACTGGTTCTCCCTTGTCCACTCTGTTAGTTATATCCTCAAAAAATACCAGAAGATTCGTCAAGCATGATTTCCCTTTCATAAATCCATGCTGACTTGGACCGATCCTGTCACTGCTTTCCAAATGCCCTGCTATTTCATCCTTAATGATTGATTCCAACATTTTCCCCACCACTGATGTCAGGCTAACCGGTCTATAATTACCCGTTTTCTCTCCCTCCTTTTTTAAAAAGTGGTGTTACATTAACTACCCTCCAGTCCATAGGAACTGATCCAGAGTCAATAGACTGTTGGAAAATGATCACCAATGCATCCACTATTTCTACGGCCACTTCCTTAAGTACTCTGGGATGTAGACTATCACGCTCCGGGGATTTATCGGCCTTCAATCCTATCAATTTCCCGCCTAATAATGATATCCTTCAGTTCCTCCTTCACGATAGACCCTCAGTCTCCTAGTACATCCAGAAGTTATTTGTGTCCTCCTTCGTGAAGACAGAACCAAAGTATTTGTTCAATTGGTCCGCCATTTCTTTGTTCCCCATTATAAATTCACCTGAATCCGACTGCAAGGGGCCTATGTTTGTCTTCACTAATCTTTTTCTCTTCACATATCAAGAGAAGCTTTTGCAGTCAGTTTTTATGTTCTCGGCAAGCTTCCTCTCGTACTCTATTTTCCCCCTCTTAATTAAACCCTTAGTCCTCCTATGCTGAATTCTAAATTTCTCCCAGTCCTCAGGTTTGCTGCTTTTTCTGGCCAATTTATATGCCTCTTCCTTGGATTTAACACTATCCTTAATTTCCCTTGTTAGCCATGGTTGAGCCACCTTCCCGTTTTATTTTTACTCCAAACAGGGATGTACAATTGTTGAAGTTCATCCATGTGATCTTTAAATGTTTGCCATTGCCTATCCACCATCAACCCTTTAAGTATCATTTGCCAGTCTATTCTAGCCAATTAACGCCTCATACCATCGAAGTTACCTTTACTTAAGTTCAGGACCCTAGTATTTGAATTAACTGTGTCACTCTCCATCTTAAAGAATTCTACCATATTATCGTCACTCTTCCCCAAGGGGCCTCGCACAAGATTGCTAATTCGTCCCTTCTCATTACACATCACCCAGTCTAGGATGGCCAGCTCTCTAGTTGGTTCCTCGACATATTGGTCTGGAAAAGCATCCCTAATACACTCCAGGAAATCCTCCTCCACCGCATTGCTACCAGTTTGGTTAGCCCAATCAATATGTAGATTAAAGTCGCTCATGATAACTGCTGTACCCTTATTGCACACATCCCTTATTTCTTGTTTGATGCTGACCCAACCTCACGACTGCAGTTTGGTGGTCCGTACACAACTCCCACTAACGTTTTCTGCCCTTTGGTATTCCGCAGCTCCGATACCGATTCCACATCATCCAAGCTAATGTTCCGCCTTACTATTGCATTAATTTCCTCTTTAACCAGCAACGCCACCCCGCCTCCTTTTCCTTTCTGTCTATCATTCCTAAATGTTGAATACCCCTGGATGTTGAGTTCCCAGCCTTGGTCCCCGAGAGCCATGTCTCCATGATGCCAATTACATCATATCCGTTAACTGCTATCTGCACAGTTAATTCGTCCACCTCATTCCGAATACTCCTCGCATTGAGGCACATAGCCTTCAGGCTTGCCTTTTTAACACACTTTGCCCCTTTAGAATTTTGCTGTAATGTGGCCCTTTTTGTTTTTTGCCTTGGGTTTCTCTGCCCTCCACTTTTACTATCTGAGCTATCCTGCGATTCCTACTCTGACTAGCACGTGGCATTGGTAGCAGTCCTGAGATTACTACTTTTGAGGTCCTACTTTTTAATTTAGCTCCTAGCTTCCTAAATTCGTCTCGTAGGACCTCATCCCGTTTTTTACCTATATCGTTGGTACCTATATGCACCTCGACAACTGGCTGTTCACCCTCCCTTTTCAAAATGTCCTGCACCCGCTCCGAGACATCCTTGACCCTTGCACCAGGGAGGCAACATACCATCCTGGAGTCTCGGTTGCGTCCGCAGAAACGCCTATCTATTCCCCTTATAATAGAATCCCCTACCACTATAGCTCTCCCACTCTTTTTCCTGCCCTCCTGTGCAGTAGAGCCAACCATGGTGCCATGAACTTGGCTGCTGCTGCTCTTCCCTGATGAGTCATCCCCCTCAACAGTACCCAAAGCGGTGTAACTGTTTTGCAGGGGGATATCCTCTGCACTACCTTCCTTGCACTTCTCTTCCTGTTGGTCACCCATTCCCTATCTGGTCGTGTACCCTTTTCCTGCGGTAAGACCAACTCACTAAACGTGCTATTCATGTCATTCTCAGCATCGTGGATGCTCCAGAGTAAATCCACCCGCAGCTCCAGTACTGCAATGCAGTCTGTCAGGAACGGCAGGCGGATGCACTTCCCGCATATGTAATCGTCGGGGACACGGGAAGCGTCCCTGACTTCCCACATAATTCAGGAGGAGCATAACATGTGTCCGAGCTCTCCTACCATGATTTAACCCCTAGATTAACTTAATTTGGCAACAACAATGATATCCTGCGATTCCTACTGTGACTTGCACGTGGCACTGGTAGCAATCCTGCGATTACTACTTTTGAGGTCCCTACTTTTTAATTTAGCTCCTAGCTCTCTAAATTCGTCTTGTAGGACCTCATCCCATTTTTTACCTATATCGTTGGTACCTATATGCACCACGACAACTGTTTCCAGTGGGGTTCCGCAGGGCTCAGTACTGGGTCCCTTACTTTTTGTGGTATATATCAATGATTTAGATTTGAATATAGGGAGTATGATTAAGAAGTTTGCAGACGACACTAAAATTGGCTGTGTGGTTGATAATGAAGAGGTAAAATTGGCTGTGTGGTTGATAATGAAGAGGAAAGTCATGGGTTGCAGGAGGATATCAATCTACTGGTCAGGTGGGCAGAGCAGTGGCAAATGGAATTTAATTGAGAAGTGTGAGGTGATGCACTTTGGGAGGGCTAATAAGGAAAGGGTATACATCTTAAGCGGTAGGCCACTCAATAATGTAGATGAACAAAGGGACCTTGGAATGCTTGTCCAGATCCCTGAAAGTAGCAGGCCAGATGGATAAGGTGGTTAAGAAGGCATACGGAATGCTTGCCTTTATTGGCCGAGGCATAGAATATAAGAGCAGGGAGGTTATGCTTAAATTGTATAATACTTTGGTTAGGCCACAGCTCGAGTATTGCATGCAGTTTTGGTCGCCGTATTATAGGTGTTATATATGTGGACTTGTATTTAATCTGTACAGCCACCAGAGGGCTCATTCCCCGGAGTCGGAGCACAGGTATTTCAGTAAGCTTCACAGGTTGGAGAGGCACTCTGGAAATCTACAATAAAAGACTACAGTCACACTTTACTTTGAGCTCACAGTGTTCAGTCTGAATCTCTCTCCATACATAACAATAGGACGGATGTGATTGCACTAGAGAGGGTGCAGAGGAGATTTATTAGGATGCTGCTTGGAATGGTGAATCTTAGTTATAAGGACAGATTGGATTGGCTGGGTTTGTTCTCATTGGAACAGAGGAGGTTGAGAGGAGACCTCATTGAGGTGTACAAAATATTGAGGGACCTGGACATAGTGGATAGTAAGGGCTTATTTCCATTGGTGGAGGGGTCTATTACGAGGGGGCAAAGGTTTAAGGTGGTTGGTGGAAGGTTTAGAGGGGATTTGAGGGGGGGCTTCTTTACACAGAGGGCTGTGGAATCTGGAGCTCGCTGCCTGGAAGAGTGGTGAATGCAGAAACCCTCACCACTTTTAAGAGATGGTTGGATGGGCACTTAAAGTGCAGTAACCTGCAGGTTTACGGACCTAGAGCTGGTAATTGGGATTAGACTGGACGGAGCAGATATAATGGTAAGTACTGCACGGAATAGAATACGGCCAGTGTGATCTGGACTAGTTTCGATCGCCTGGATGGATCGGAGAGGAATTTTCCCAGTTTTTTTCCCCCTAAATTGGCCTGGGTTTTTATCTGGTATTTGCCTCTCCCAGGAGATCACATGGCTCCGGTTGGGGTGGAGTGTAAAATGTTTCAGTATAAGGGGTGTCGTAGTTGTGTGAGGCGGACTGGTTGGGCTGGGTACTCTTTGCCTTTCCGTCAATGGAAATTAAGGATAGTGTTAAAACCAAGGAAGAGGCATATAAATTGGCTAGAAAAAGTAACAAACCTGAGGACTGGGAGAAATTTAGAATTCAACAGAGGAGGACGAGGGGTTTAATTAAGAGGGGGAAATAGAGTACGAGAGGAAGCTTCCAGGGAACATAAAAACTGACTGCAAAAGCTTCTATAAATATGTGAAGAGAAAAAGGTTAATGAAGACAAATGTAGGTCCCTTGCAGTCGGATTCAAGTGAATTTATACTGGGGAACAAAGAAATGGCAGACCAATTGAACAAATATTTTCGTTCTGTCTTCACGAAGGAAGACATGAATAACCTTCCGAATGTACTAGGGGACAGTGGGTCTAGTGAGAAGGAGGAACTGAAGGGTATTCTTATTAGGCAGGAAATTGTGTTAGGGAAATTGATGGAATTGAAGGCTGATAAATCCCTGGGGCCTGATAGTCTGCATCCCATAGTACTTAAGGAAGTGGCTGTAGAAATAGTGGATGCATTGGTGATCATTTTCCAACAGTCTACTCTGGATCAATTCCTATGGACTGGAGGGTAGCTAATGTAACACCACTTTTTAAAAAAGGAGGGAGAGAAAACGGGTAATTATAGACCGGTTAGCCTGACATCAGTAGTGGGGAAAATGTTGGAATCAATCATTAAAGGATGAAATAGCAGTGCATTTGGAAAGCAGTGACAGGATCGGTCCAAGTCAGCATGGATTTGTGAAAGGGAAATCATGCTTGACGAATCTTCTGGAATTTTTTGAGGATGTAACTAGCAGAGTGGACAAGGGAGAACCAGTGGATGTGGTGGATTTGGACTTTCAAAAGGCTTTTGACAAGGTCCCGCACAAGAGATTGGTGTCAAAGCGCATAGTATTGGGGGTAATGTATTGACATGGATAGAGAACTGGTTGGCAGACAGGAAGCAGAGAGTCGGGATAAACGGGTCCTTTTCAGAATGGCAGGCCATGACTAGTGGAGTGCCGCAGGGCTCAGTGCTGGGACCCCAGCTCTTTACAATATACATTAACGATTTGGATGAAGGAATTATGTGTAATATCTCCAAGTTTGCAGATGACACTAAACTGGGTGGCAGTGTGAGCTGTGAGGGGGACGCTAAGAGGTTGCAGAGTTGGACAGGTTAGGTGAGTGGGCAAATGCATAGCAGATGCAATATAATGTGGATAAATGTGAGGTTATCCATTTTGGGGGCAAAAACACAAAGGCAGAATATTATCTGAATGGCTGCAGATTAGGAAAAGGGGAGGTGCAACGAGACCTGGGTGTCATGGTTCATCAGTCATTGAAGGTTGGCATACAGGTACAGCAGACGGTGAAGAAGGCAAATGGTATGTTGGCCTTCATAGCTAGGGGATTTGCGTATAGGAGCAGGGAGGTCTTACTGCAGTTGTACAGGGCCTTGGTGAGGCCTCACCTGGAATATTGTGTTCAGTTTTGGTCTCCTAATGTGAGGAAGGATGTTCTTGCTATTGAGGGAGTGCAGCGAAGGTTCACCAGACTGATTCCAGGGATGGCTAGACTGTCATATTAGGAGAGACTGGATCAATTGGGCCTTTATTCACTGGAGTTTAGAAGGATGAGAGGGGATCTCATAGAAACGTATAAGATTCTGACAGGACTGGACAGGTTAGATGCGGGTAGAATGTTCCCGATGTTGGGGAAGTCCAGGGGACATAGTCTTAGGATAAGGGGTTGGCCATTTAGGACTGAGATGAGAAGCTTCTTCACTCAAGAGTTGTTAACCTGTGGAATTCCCTGCCGCAGAGAGTTGTTGAGGCCAGTTCATTGGATATATTCAAAAGGGAGTTAGATATGGCCCTTACGGCTAAGGAGATCAAGGGGTATGTAGAGAAAGCAGGAAAGGGGTACTGAGGGAATGATCAGCCCTGATCTTATTGAATGGTGGTGCAGGCTCGCAGGGCCGAATGGCCTACTCCTGCACCTATTTTCTATGTTTCTACTTCATTGTTCATAGGTTTATATGTAACCTTCAGGGCTGCTGACCGAGGGTTGTGCGGCTCTGTCGGCCGGCGGGACACGATGGGCCGAAATGGCCGCCTTCTGCGCTGTAAATTTCTGTGTTGTCCGTGCAAAACCCGACAGTCGGTACTCACGGTTCATCGACTTAACCCTGCCGTAAGAGAATGAGAGGGGTTGAGAGAAAGTGTTGGAGGAGGGAATGCTTTGCCATAAAGAGATCATTTCGGGAAAGGTGGATAACATTTTGGAGCAGAGGGAGAGGGAGAGGGAGGTGTGGGGAACCATTGGGGATAGTGCTGGGTCCTCACAGGGCCGTGTCCGAGCCGGGAGTCCCCGGCCTGTGCCCGGGCTCAGGACGCGGCCCGGGTCCGGAATCCCACAGTGACACACCGACCGCCACCAACTGGCAGACCAAGGCAGCAGGGAGAGCCCGCCTTCGGCTCCAGGCCCCCCCGCCTCCCGCTCGCTCCGGGCCAGGCCCTGCCCCACCCACAGCTCGGGGCGTCATTTCCGGCTCCCCGAACACACCAACTGCGCATGCCTAGGGTCACCTGATAAGTACTTCCGGTTGCGCCCAGATTGGGCGGAAGGGGAAGCTGGAGCGGATCTGAAGCAGCGAAAAAAAATAGTCAACAGCGAGAGATCGAAGTGAGACCATGGCAACCGAGGGGGTGCTGAAAAAAATGGTCTCAAAGGTAAGAGGAGAGAGAGAATGTCGGGGAGGGACAGACAGACAGACAATGTCAGGGAGGGACAGAGAGTGAGAGGGAGGCAGACAGACAGAGAATGTCAGAACATAAGAATTAGGAACAGGAGTAGGCCATCGAGCCCCTCGAGCCTGCTCCGCCATTCAACAAGATCATGACTGATCTGGTCGTGGACTCAGCTCCACTTACCCGCCCTCTCCCCGTAACCCTTAATTTCCTTATTGCTTAAAAATCTATCTATCTGTGACTTGAATACATTCAATGAGCTAGCCTCAACTGCTTCCTTGGGCAGAGAATTCCACAGATTCACAACCCTTAGGGAGAAGAAATTCTTTCTTAACTCGGTTTTAAATTGGCTCCTCCGTATTTTGAGGCTGTGCCCCCTAGTTCTAGTCCAATGGAAACAACCTCTCTGCCTCTATCTTGTCTATCCCTTTCATGATTTTAAATGTTTCTATAAGATCACCCCTCATCCTTCTGAACTCCAACGAGTAAAGACCCAGTCTACTCAATCTATCATCATAAGTAACCCCCTCATTTCTGGAATCAGCCTAGTGAATCGTCTCTCTACCCCTTTCAAAGCTAGTATATCCTTCCTTAAGTAAGGTGACCAAAACTGCACGCAGTATTCCAGGTGCGGCCTTACCAATACCTTATACAGTTGCAGCAGGACCTCCCTGCTTTTGTACTCCATCCCTCTCGCAATGAAGGCCAACATTTCATTTGCCTTCCTGATTACCTGCTGCACCTGCAAACTAACCTTTTGGGATTCATGCACAAGGACTCCCAGGTCCCTCTGCACCACAGCATGTTGTAATTTCTCCCCATTCAAATAATATTCCCTTTTACTGTTTTTTTTTCCCAAGGTGGATGACCTCACACTTTCCGACATTGTATTCCATCTGCCAAACCTTAGCCCATTCGCTTAACCTATCTAAATCTCCTTGCAGCCTCTCTGAGTCCTCTACACAACCCGCTTTCCCACTAATCTTAGTTTCATCTGCAAATTTTGTTGCACTACACTCTTCCAGATCATCTATGTATATTGTAAACAATTGTGGTTCCAGCACTGATCCCTGTGGCACACCACTAACCACTGATTTCCAACCGGAGAAGGACCCATTTATCCCAACTCTCTGCTTTCTGTTCGCCAGCCAATTCTCTATCCATGCTAATACATTTCCTCTGACTCCGCGTACCTTTATCTTCTGCAGTAACCTTTTGTGTGGCACCTTATCGAATGCCTTTTGGAAATCTAAATCTAAATCTCAGGGAGGGAGAGAGAGAATGTCAGGGAGGGCGAGAGAGAATGTCAGGGAGGGAGAGAGAGAGAGAGAGAGAGAATATGTCAGAGGGAGAGAGAGAGAGAATGTCAGGGAGGGGGGGAGAGAGAGAGAGAGAGTGGGAGGGGCAGACAGACAGACAGACAGAAAGAAAATATGTCAGGGAGCGAAACATAGAAAATAGGTGCAAGAGTAGGCTATTCGGCCCTTCAAGCCTGCACCGCCATTCAATAAGATCATGGCTGATCATTCCCTCAGTACCCTTTTCCTGCTTTCTCTCCATACCCCTTGATCTCTTTAGCCGTACGGGCCATATCTAACTCCCTCTTGAATACAGCCAATGAACTGACATCAACAACTCTCTGAGGCAGGGAATGCCACGTTAACAACTCTCTAAGTGAAGAAGTTTCTCCTCATCTCAGTCCTAAATGGCCTACCCCTTATCCTAAGACTGTGTCCCCTGGTTCTGGACTTCCCCAACATCGGGAACATTCTTCCCGCATCGAACCTGTCCAGTTCCGTCAGAATCTTATATGTTTCTATGAGATCCCCTCTCATCCTTCTCAACTCCAGTGAATAACGGCCCAGTCGATCCAGTCTCTGCTCATATGTCAGTCCTGCCATCCCGGGAATCAGTCTAGTGAATATTCGTTGCAATCCCTCAATAGCAAGAACGTCCTTCCTCAGATTGGGAGATCAAAACTGAACACAATATTCCAGGTGAGTCCTTATCAAGGCCCTGTACAACTGCAGTAAGACAGACAGACACAGAGAGAATGTCGGAGGGATGGACAAAGAGAGAATGTCGGAGGGATAGACACAGAGAGAGAGAGAGAGAGAGAGAATACCAGGGAGTAATGGACAGGGAGGGAGAGAGAAACTGCTGTGGACTAACTTTGTTCTGCGCTCTCAGTATAAATACAGAGATCTGACCGTGCGGGAAATTCTGAATGTTACTTCTACCTACAAAGACCTCAAGCCTGTGATGGATGCATATGGTGAGTGACATTAAAACCCATGCAAACTGTCTGTAACTGTTCATTGAGGGGAATTTGGGCTCCCCTTGATGGCTTGGCTGGTCAGGAGAAGGAATAGCTGAGTACAAGCATGAGGAAGAAATCACGTTCGATCTCGGTGTTGATTTAGCTGATCCAAGTCTGGAAGCAATGGTGTGGGACCATTGGAATCTGCTTTTCCAGATTAGCAAGGGAAATCGGGGCCTCGCTCCTGAGTGCCACCCAGTGAATTTTGGCAGGAAATTGTGGGTGAGGATAGGATTGTGTTAGGCTGTCACTGTCAAATAGCCACTATAAGCTTATACTTGGGCAAGCTACCAGAAGGCAATTAGAGCCTGTGGAGCTGCAGCCTGAGAAGGAATCAACACCTTGAGAGGAGAGGTGAAAATGGACTCATCATCATCATAGGCAGTCTGTCGAAGCGAGGATGACTTGCTTCCACGCCAAAAAGGGATGAGTTCACAAGTGTTTCAAATGAGGGACCTAATATTCCCGATCCCGAACTACATCCATGCCTGTGCGTGGATTTTTTTAACGTGGGGTGGCCGTTGTACACCAGCCACCACATGGGCTTGACCGAGTTAGGTCTTAGTCCAGTAGCAAGGATTACCCAAGACTAATTGGAGACCAGCTCTGCTGCACAGACCGAGTGCGCACATATTGCCTTGTGGGCTGGCCCGTGCTGCCCCTGGGCCCTCGCCTCTTCTGGGCCCCAGACTCGCGCTTCTCCTGGGCCCCGGTCACTTCCCTCTACAAACTCTTGCTGCTCCTTCGCCCCTCCTGCTGTGCCTACCCGCAGCGCGATCAGCGACCTGGCTTCGCAGCCGTCGCCCTCCTGCAGCAGCACGCGCTGCTCCCTGCAAGTGGTATGCCGCCGCACGCTGCTCCCTCCAATGGCCCCGGCCTGCTGATGGTCTTGCCGGCCAGGACTGCGCCGATTTCCGACTAAGAAAAAGTCTGATCACTACATAAATTATAGGTGATCGTCACTACCCACCCAGAGAGCTGCTGGTATACATCCAGTGGAAGCCACCTTCAGACCCACTCATTACACAGCCTTGGGTCAGTAGCTCGTGGCAGATTGTTGTACCATACCTCTCTGCTACTGCCGCCTTTGGCTTCTCCAGTTGCAGCTCCCTCCGTTTCCCCAATACAACAACAACTTGCATTTACCATGTGCCCTTAAAATGGAGAAACATCTCAAGGTGCTTTGCAGAGGTGTAATCTGACAGAGATTGATGCCGAGACAAGGGAGATATTGGGAGAAGTGACCAAAACCTTGCTTAAAGAGTTGGGTTTAAAGGAGGAGAGAGGCGGAGCGGTTTAGAGAAGGAATTCCAGACTGTGGGGCCCAGACTTCTGAATTCAGAGCTACCAATGATGGGGTGAAGGGAAGGAGATGTAGAATAGGCTGGTGTTTGGAGCGGAGTCTTTGGGGGCAGGGGGGTTGTAGCGCTGGATGCAGTTACAGAGAGAGGGATGAGAAAGACCACGAAGAGCTTTAAACACAAGGACGAGATAGTTAAGTTTGAGACATTGGGCAGCCGACAGCCAACGGAGGTCAGTGATGACCGAGCTATTGGCCATATGGGATAGGATATGGGCAGCAGAGTTTTGGATGTGCTCAAATTTATGGAGGGTGGAAGATGGCTGGCTGGCCAGGAGAGCATTGGAATAGTCACGTTTGGAGGCATCAATGGTATGGAGAAGGGTTTCAGCGGTAGGTGGGATGAGGTATGGGTGGCGACGGGCGATGTTACAGAGTGGTCTTTATGATGGAGAATATATGGGTTCGTAAGCTCGGCTCCAGGTCGAATGGATCCATGAGATTGTGAACAGTCTGGTTCAGCCTGACACAATAGCCAGGGAGACTGATGGAATCAGTGGTGAGGGTATGGGAATGTTAGGAGACGGTTATCCAAGGTTTCACAGCAAGTGAAAGGCCTCAACTAAAATCGCCATCTTGGTCCTGTGTGTTTTTTCTCTTCCTGCGGACCTCCACTTGGCAACTGCCCACAACAGGAAGATTGCAATTGGGCTCACAGGTTCACATCTGTGTCCTGTCTCCTTGGGGCAGTGTATAAGAACATAAGAACAGGCCATCTAGCCCCTCGAGCCTGCTCCGCTATTCAATAAGATCATGGCTGATCTGGTCGTGGACTCAGCTCCACTTACCCGCCCTCTCCCCGTAACCCTTAATTCCCTTATTGCTTAAAAAGCTATCTATCTTTGACTTGAAAACATTCAATGAGCTAGCCTCAACTACTTCCTTGGCCAGAGAATTCCACAGATCCACAACCCTCTGGGAGAAGAAATTCTTTCTCAACTTGGTTTTAAATTGGCTCCTCCGTATTTTGAGGCTGTGCCCCCTAGTTCTAGTTTCCCCCACCAATAGAAACAACCTCTCTGCCTCTATCTTGTCTATCCCTTTCATGATTTTAAATGTTTCTATAAGATCACCCCTCATCCTTCTGAACTCCAACGAGTAAAGACCCAGTCTACTCAATCTATCATCATAAGGTAACCCCCTCATTTCTCGAATCAGCCTAGTGAATTGTCTCTGTATCCCTTCCAAAGCTAGCATATCCTTCCTTAAGTAAGGTGACCAAAACTGCACGCAGTACTCCAGGTGCGGCCTTACCAATACCTTATACAGTTGCAGCAACACCTCCCTGCTTTTGTACTCCATCCCTTTCGCAATGAAGGCCAACATTCCATTTGCCTTCCTGATTACCTGCTGCACCTGCAAACTAACCTTTTGGGAATCCATTGGGTTATCCCGCGCAGGTTCGAATCCTGCTGAATACGATTCTCAGCATTTTTCCAAAAAGAGTTTCATGCACAAGGACCCCCAGGTCCCTCTGCACCACAGCATGTTGTAATTTCTCCCCATTCAAATAATATTCCCTTTTACTGTTTTTTTTTCCCCAAGGTGGATGACCTCATACTTTCCGACATTGTATTCCATCTGCCAAACCTTAGCCCATTCGCTTAACCTATCCAAATCTCCTTGCACCTCTCTGAGTCCTCTACACAACCCGCTTTCCCACTAATCTTAGTGTCATCTGCAAATTTTGTTGCACTACACTCTGTCCCCTCTTCCAGGTCATCTATGTATATTGTAAACAGTTGTGGTCCCAGTACTGATCCCTGTGGCACACCACTAACCACTGATTTCCAACCGGAAAAGGACCCATTTATCCCGACTCTCTGCTTTCTGTTCACCAGCCAATTCTCTATCCATGCTAATACATTTCCTCTGACTCCACTTAACTTTATCTTCTGCAGTAACCTTTTGTGTGGCACCTTATCGAATGCCTTTTGGAAATCTAAATACACCACATCCATCGGTACACCTCTATCCACCATGCTCGTTATATCCTCAAAGAATTCCAGTAAGTTAGTTAAACATGATTTCCCTTTCATGAATCCATGCTGCGTCTGCTTGATTGCACTATTCCTATCCAGATGTCCCGCTATTTCTTCCTTAATAGTTTCAAGCATTTTCCCCACTACAGATGTTAAACTAACCGGCCTATAGTTACCTGCCTTTTGCCTGCCCCCTTTTTTAAACAGAGGCGTTACATTAGCTGCTCTCCAATCCGCTGGTACCTCCCCAGAGTCCAGAGAATTTTGGTAGATTATAACAAATACATCTGCTATAACTTCCGCCATCTCTTTTAATACCCTGGGATGCATTTCATCAGGACCAGGGGACTTGTCTACTTTCAGTCCCATTAGTCTGTCCAGCACTACCTCCCTAGTGATAGTGATCATCTCAAGGTCCTCCCTTCCCACATTCCTGTGACCAGCAATTTTTGGCATGGTTTTTGTGTCTTCCACTGTGAAGACGGAAGCAAAATAATTTTTTAATGTCTTAGCCATTTCCACATTTCCCATTATTAAATTCCCCTTTTCATCTTCTAAGGGACCAACATTTACTTTAGTCACTCTTTTCCATTTTATATATCTGTAAAAGCTTTTACTATCTGTTTTTATGTTTTGCGCAAGTTTACCTTCGTAATCTATCTTCCCTTTCTTTATTGTTTTTTTAGTCATTCTTTGCTGTTGCTTAAAATCTTCCCAATCCTCTAGTTTCCCACTAACCTTGGCCACCTTATACGCATTGGTCTTTGATTTGATACTTTCCTTTATTTCCTTGGTTATCCACGGCTGGTTATCTCTTCTCTTGCCGCCCTTCTTTTTCACTGGAATATATTTTTGTTGCACATTATGAAAGAGTTCCTTAAAAGTCCTCCACTGTTCCTCAATTGTGCCACCATTTAGTCCTTGTTTCCAGTCTACTTTAGCCAACTCTGCCCTCATCCCACTGTAGTCCCCTTTGTTTAAGCATAGTGCTCTTGTTTCTGACACAACTTCCTCATCCTCAATCTGTATTACAAATTCAACCATATTGTGATCACTCATTCCGAGAGGATCTTTTACGAGGAGATCGTTTATTTTTCCTGTCTCGTTACATAGGACCAGATCCAAAATGGCTTGCTCCCTTGTATGATCTGTTACATACTGTTCTAAGAAACAATCCCGTATGCATTCTATGAATTCCTCCTCCAAGCTACCCCCTGCGATTTGATTTGACCAATCGATATGTAAGTTAAAATCCCCCATAACTACTGCCGTTCCTTTTTCACATGCCTCCATTATTCCCTTGATTATTGCCCGCCCCACCATGAAGTTATTATTTGGGGGCCTATAAACTACGCCGACCAGTGACTTTTTCCCCTTCCTATCTCTAATCTCCACCCACAATGATTCAACATTTTGTTCATTGGAGCCAATATCATCCCTCACAACTGCCCTGATATCATCCCTTATTAACAGAGCTACCTCACCTCCCTTCCCTTCTGCCTATCTTTCCGAATCGTCAGATACCCCTGTACGTTTAAATCCCAGTCCTGGCCACCTTGCAACCATGTCTCTGTAATGGCCACCAAATCATACCCATTTGTAATGATTTGTGCCGTCAACTCATTTACTTTATTTCTAATGCTGCGTGCATTTAGGTAGTGTTTTTATCCTAGTTTTTAAACCATGAATTTTAGTTTTTACCCCTCCTGCAGCCCTTTTATATTCAGTGGCCCTTTTTGTTTCTTGCCTTTGGTTTCTCTGCCATCCACTTTTACTCCTCTCTTTTCTGTCTTTTGTTTTTGTCTCCTTTTTGTTTCCCTCTGTCTCCCTGTATTGGTTCCCATCCCCCTGCTATATTAGTTTAACTCCTCACCAACAGCACGAGCAAACACTCCCCCTAGGACATTGGTTCCGTTCCTGCCCAAGTGCAGACATAGAAACATAGAAAATAGGTGCAGGAGCAGGCCATTCAGCCCTTCTAGCCTGCACCGCCATTCAATGAGTTCATGGCTGAACATGAAACTTCAGTACCCCCTTCCTGCTTTCTCGCCATAACCCTTGATCCCCCGAGTAGTAAGGACTTCATCTAACTCCCTTTTGAATATATTTAGTGAATTGGCCTCAACTACTTTCTGTGGTAGAGAATTCCACAGGTTCACCACTCTCTGGGTGAAGAAGTTTCTCCTCATCTCGGTCCTAAATGGCTTACCCCTTATCCTCAGACTGTGACCCCTGGTTCTGGACTTCCCCAACATTGGGAACATTCTTCCTGCATCTAACCTGTCTAACCCCGTCAGAATTTTAAACGTTTCTATGAGGTCCCCTCTCATTCTTCTGAACTCCAGTGAATACAAGCCCAGTTGATCCAGTCTTTCTTGATAGGTCAGTCCCACCATCACGGGAATCAGTCTGGTGATTCTTCGCTGCACTCCCTCAATCATTGTACTGATCCCACCTCCCCCAGAACCTGTTCCAATGCCCCACGAATTTGAATCCCTCCCTGCTGCACCACTGCTCAAGCCACGTATTCATCTGTGCTATCCTGCGATTCCTACTCTGACTAGCACATGGCACTGGTAGCAATCCCGAGATTACTACTTTTGAGGTCCTACTTGTTAATTTAACTCCTAGCTCCTTAAATTCGTTTCGTAGGACCTAATCCCTTTTTTTTACCTATGTCGTTGGTACCAATGTGCACCACGACAACTGGCTGTTCTTGGCTGTTCTCCCTCCCTTTTCAGAATGTCCTGCACTCGCTCGGAGACATCCTTGACCAGGGAGGCAACATACCATCCTGGAGTCTCGATTGCGGCCGCAGAAACGCCTATCTAGTCCCCTTATGATTGAATCCCCTATCACTATCGCTCTCCCAGTCTTTTTTATGCCCTCCTGTACAACAGAGCCAGAGTATGCCAGAATTCGAGAGAGTGCCCCTTCAGCAAGGCAGTGATTGAGGTTATATCCTGTAACAAAAATGTGAGGAAAAACTGGAGACTTTACCAGTTACTACTTGTCAAAGGATGCATGAGCCTAGGACTGAAAATTCGAGGGAGTGTAACCTGTTTGAAGAGAAAATAATTCCAAAGCACTCCATAGAATATCTAATTCATACAGAGAGGGATCGTGCAGCACCCACCTCTCCTAAAGGGGAGTCTCCGTTCTCCCCATCCCAAAGTAGCTCCATTCCTTAAAGAAACAAATCAAGGAATTTTTCCTTCAATTGTTTTTGTTGACCGTGCAAGCACTGAACTCTGTGCAATGGCGAACTATGTCAGCTAAATTAGAGACCGTTCAAGGGAACTCAAATCACACAACCAGATTACATAAGAACATAAGAAATAGGAGCAGGAGTAGGCCATTCGGCCCCTCGAGCCTGCTCCGCCATTCAATGTCATGGCTGATCTGATCATGGACTCCGCTCCACTTCCCTGCCCGCTCCCCATAACCCCTTATTCCCTTATCGATTAAGAGAAACTATTCCTGTCTTTGAATATATTCAATGATCCAGCTTCCAGCTTCCACAGCTCTCTGAATTGTGAATTCCACAGATTTACAACCCTCAGAAGAAATTTCTCCTCATCTCTGTTTTAAATGGGCAGCCCCTTGTTCTAAGATCGTGCCCTCTAGTTCTAGTCTCCCCATCAGTGGAAACACCCACCCTATCAAGCCCTCTCATAATCTTAACCTACAAGTCTTCATGGACCTTGTCCTTTCAGCTTGCAGCATTGTTTTCTCTACAACCTCAATCAGTCGCACAGTCAGTGATACAGCACAGAAGGAAGCCATTTGGCTCATTGTATGTACGCCAGCTCTTTAAAAGAGCTATCCGATTAGTCCTTCTGCCCTGTTCTTTCCCCATAGCCCTGCAGCTTTGTTCCTTTTGAAATATTTATCCAATTCCCTTTAAAAGGTATGATTGAGTTTGTTTCCATCACCCTTTCAGGCAGTGCATTCCAAACCATCAAAATGCACTGCGTAAAATATTCTTTGTCATCTCTGGTTCTTTTGCCAATGACCTTAAATATATCCCTCTGGTTACCGACCCTTCTGTCACTGGAAACAGTCTCTCCTGATTTATTCAACCATTCATTATTTTAAACACCTCTATCAAATCTCTGCTTAACCCTCTCTGCTCCAAGGAAATCAACTCGGTTTCTCCAGTCTCTACACTTACCATTGCAGTAAATCTCTGCACCCTTCCTAAGGCTTTGATATCCTTCCCAATATGTGGGGCCCAGAATTGGCCACAATATTCCAGCTGCAGCCAAACCAGTGGTTTATAAGGGATCAGTATAAATGGCCTGCTTTTGTATTCACTGCCTCTTTAACAGCCTTCGCAACGTGTCCTGCCACCAATGTTCCCTCTAATTTATTTCTGTACTCAGCAGGTCAACAACTCCTTTCAACGTGACCTTTGCGACCGTAAGCAAATTTTAAAGCAATATTGACAGCAACAGCGCCAACTTAAAAGCATATATACAGTAATGCCATATTGCCACCCCACAGACAAGGTTTAACACAACTTCTCTGCCTATAAATCTGGTCCTCTAGAAATGAACCCCAGTGCGTAATTTGCACTTTTATTGCTTTTTTAACTGGGGGAGGAAGAGAGAAGAGAGAAGAGAGAAGAGAGAAGAGAGAAGAGAGAAGAGAGAAGAGAGAAGAGAGAAGAGAGACCCGGGTGGAAGAGAGAGAGAGAGAAGAGAGACCGGAGGGGAAAGAAAGAGACCTCTTTGTCTCTCTCCCTTTTTCTTTGTCTCTCTCTATTTCTCTGTCTCTCTCTCTATCACCAACCAACCCCCCCTTTCTCTCTCTCTCACACCAGCCCCCTCTGACATTTGCCGGGGTATGGATCCACGTGACTGGCAGCTGTCCCATACCTCTCCCAAATGGCCATTTGTGAACCCAGGCATTGAGCCTTCTGTTGGCCCGTAGGGATATCCCTGCTTGCCGCGCCCACCCCTGCCCAGACAACGGTAGTGCACCACTTGAGGATGTGTAATAGAAAATAGATGCAGGAGTAGGCCATTCGGCCCTTCGAGCCTGCACCGCCATTCAATAAGATCATGGCTGATCATTTCCGCAGTACCCCTTTCCTGCTTTCTCTCCATACCCCTTGATCCCTTTAGCCGTAAGGGCCATATCTAGCTCCCTTTTGAATATATCCAATGAACTGGCATCAACAACTCTCTGTGGCAGGGAATTCCACAGGTTAACAACTCTGAGTGAAGAAGTTTCTCCTCATTTCAGTCCTAAATGGCCTACCCCTTATCCTAAGACTGTCCCCTGGTTCTGGACTTCCCCAACATCGGGAACATTCTTCCTGCATCTAACCTGTCCAGTCCCGTCAGAATCTTATACGTTTCTATGAGATCACCTCTCGTACTTCTAAACGCCAGTGAATAAAGGCCCAGTTGATCCAGTATCTCCTCATATTACAGTCCAGCCATCCCTGGAACTAATCTGGTGAACCTTCGCTGCACTCCCTCAATAGCAAGAACGTCCTTCCTCAGATTAGGAGACCAAAACTCAACACAATATTCCAGGTGAGGCTTCACTAAGGCCCTGTACAACTGCAGCAAGACCTCCCTGCTCCTATACTCAAATCCCCTAGCTATGAAGGCCAACATACCATTTGCTTTCTTCACTGCCTGTTGTACCTACGTGTCAACCTTCAATGACTGATGCACCATGACACCCAAGTCTCGTTGCACCTCCCCCTTTCCTAATCTGCCACCATTCAGATAATCTGCCTTCGTGTTTTTGCCCCCAAAATGGATAACCTCACATTTATCCACATTATACTGCATCTGCCATGCATTTGCCCACTCACCTAACCTATCCAAGTCACCCTGCAGCCTCTTAGCATCCCCCTCACAGCTCACACCGCCACCCAATTTAGTGTCATCTGCAAACTTGGAGATATTACATTCAATTCCTTCATCCAAATCGTTAATGTATATTGTAAAGAGCTGGGGTCCGAGCACTGAGCCCTGCGGCACTCCACTAGTCACTGCCTGCCATTCTGAAAAGGACCCATTTGTCCCGACTCTCTGCTCCTGTCTGCCAACCAGTTCTCTATCCACATCAGTACATTACCCCCAATACCATGCGCTTTGATTTTGCACACCAATCTCTTGTGCGGGACCTTGTCAAAAGCCTTTTGAAAGTCCAAATACACCACATCCACTGGTTCTCCCTTGTCCACTCTGCTAGTTACATCCTCAAAAAATTCCAGAAGATTCATCAAGAATGATTTCCCTTTCACAAATCCATGCTGACTTGGACCGATCCCGTTACTGCTTTCCAAATGCACTGCTATTTCATCCTTAATGATTGATTCCAACATTTTCCCCACTACTGATGTCAGGTTAATCGGTCAATAATTGCCCGCTTTCTCTTTCCCTCCCTTTTTTAAAAAGTGGTGTTACATTTAGCTACCCTCCAGTCCATAGGAACTAATCCAGAGTCGATAGCATGTTGGAAAATGATCACCAATACATCCACTATTTCTACGGCCACTTTCTTAAGTACTCTGGGATGCAGACTATCAGGCCCCAGGGATTTATCAGCCTTCAATCCCATCAATTTCCCTAACACAATTTCCTGCCTAATAAGGATATCCTTCAGTTCCTCCTTCTCACTAGACCCACTGTCCCCTAGTACATCCGGAAGGTTATTTGTGTCTTCCTTTGTGAAGACAGAACCGAAGTATTTGTTCAATTGGTCTGCCATTTCTTTGTTCCCCATTATAAATTCACCTGAATCTGACTGCAAGGGACCTACATTTGTCTTCACTAATCTTTTTCTCTTCACATATTTATAGAAGCTTTTGCAGTCAGTTTTTACGTTCCCTGCAAGCTTCCTCTCGTACTCTATTTTCCCCCTCTTAATTAAACCCTTAGTCCTCCTCTGTTGAATTCTAAATTTCTCCTAGTCCTCAGGTTTGTTACTTTTTCTAGCCAATTTATATGCCTCTTCCTTGGTTTTAACACTATCCTTAATTTCCCTTGTTAGCCACGGTTGAGCCACCTTCCCCGTTTTATTTTTACTCCAGACAGGGATGTACAATTGCTGATGTTCATCCATGTGATCTTTAAATGTTTGCCATTGCTTATCCACCGTCAACCCTTTTAGTATCCTTTGCCAGTCTATTCTAGCCAATTCACACCTCATACCGTCGAAGTTACCTTTCCTTAAGTTCAGGACCCTAGTTTCCGAATTACTGTCACTCTCCATTTTAATAAAGAATTCTACCATATTATGGTCTCTCTTCCCCAAGGGGCCTCGCACAACAAGATTGCTAATTAGTCCCTTCTCATTACACATCACCCAGTCTAGGATGGCCAGCTCTCTAGTTGGTTCCTCGACATATTGGTCGAGAAAACCATCCCTAATACACTCCAGGAAATCCTCCTCTACCGCATTACTACCAGTTTGGTTAGCCCAATCAATATGTAGATTAAAGTCGCCCATGATAACTGCTGTACATTTATTGCACACATCCCTTATTTCTTGTTTGATGCTGTCCCCAACCTCACTACTACTGTTTGGTGGTCTGTACACAACTCCCACTAGCGTTTTCTGCCCTTTGGTATTCTGCAGCTCCACCCATACCGATTCCACACCATCCAGGCTAATGTCCCTCCTTACTATTGCATTAATTTCCTCTTTAACCAGCAACGCCACCCCGCCTCCTTTTCCTCTCTGCCTATCCTTCCTAAATGTTGAATACCCCTAGATGTTGAGTTCCCAGCCTCGGTCTCCGTGATGCCAATTACGTCATATCTGTTAACTGCTATCTGTGCAGTTAGTTCGTCCACCTTATTCTGAATATTACTCGCATTGAGGCACAGAGCCTTCAGTCTTGTCTTTTTAACACTCTTTGCCCCTTTAGAATTTTGCTGTAATGTGGCCCTTTTTGTTTTTTGTCTTGGGTTTCTCTGCCCTCCACTTTTACTATTCTCCTTTCTATCTTTTGCTTCTGCCTCCATTTTATTTCCCTCTTTCTCCCTGCATAGGTTCCCATCCCCCTGCCATGTTAGTTTAACTCCTCCCCAACAACACTAGCAAACACTCCCCCCAGGACATTGGTTCCAGTCCTGCCCAGGTGCAGACTGTCCGGTTTGTACTGGTCCCACCTCCCCCAGGACCGGTTCCAATGTCCCAGGAATTTAAGTCGCTCCCTTTTGCACCACTCCTCAAGCCACGTAGTCATCTGAGCTATCCTGCGATTCCTACTTTGACTAGCACGTGGCTCTGGTAGCAATCCTGAGATTACTACTTTTGAGGTCCTACTTTTTAATTTAGCTCCTAGCTCCATAAAGTCGTCTCGTAGGACCTCATCCTGTTTTTTACCTATATCGTTGGTACCTATGTGCACCACGACAACTGGCTGTTCACCCTCCCTTTTCAGAATGTCCTGCACCAGCTCCGAGACATCCTTGATCCTTGACCCTTGCACCAGGGAGGCAACATACCATCCTGGAGTCTCGGTTGCGGCCGCAGAAACGCCTATCTATTCCACTTACAATCGAATCCCCTATCACTATAGCTCTCCCACTCTTTTTCCTGCCCTCCTGTGCAGCAGAGCCACGTACGGTGCTGTGAACTTGGCTGCTGCTGCTCTCCCCTGATGAGTCATCCCCCTCAACAGTACTCAAAGCAGTGTATCTGTTTTGCAGGGGGATGACCGCAGGGAACCCCTGCACTACCTTCCTTCCACTGCTCTTGTTGGTCACCCATTTACTATCTGGCTGTATACCCTTTACCTGTGGTGAGACCAACTCGCTAAACAAGCTATTCATGTCATTCTCAGCATCGTGCATGCTCCAGAGTGAATCCACCCGCAGCTCCAGTGCCACAATGCGGTCCGTCAGGAGCTGGAGGCGGATACACTTCCCGCACACTTAGTCGTCGGAGACACCGGAAGCGTCCCTGACTTCCCACATAGTACAGGAGGAGCATAACGTGTCCGAGCTCTCCTGCCATGTCTTAACCCTTAGATTAACTTAAATTGGCAACAACAATGCTAAATGTTACTTACTGATAAAGAAAAAAAAACTACTTACCAATCACTTACCCCCTTGGCTGTGACTTCACCTTTCGATTTCTTTCTACTTCTTTTTGCCTCCCTGCTGCAGCTGCAACGGCTGGCCTTTTGTCGGCCTCCGACGTCCCCGGACACCCTGCTGCTCACACTCCCGGCTCTCCGACGCGTTGGGCCTTTTGTCGGCCTCCGACGTCCCCGGACACCCTGCTGCTCACACTCCCGGCTCTCCGACGCGTTGGGCCTTTTGTCGGCCTCCGACGTCCCCGGACACCCTGCTGCTCGCACTCCCGCCTCTCCGACGCGTTGGGCCTTTTGTCGGCCTCCGACGTCCCCAGACTCCCTGCTCCCTGTGCTGCTATTCCTCAGTGCTGCAGCAGGTGGCATGCTTACCTCACCGGGTACTGGTGAAGCTAAACTCTCCATCGATCTATGTGGCTTTTCATTGATCTTTGTGATTGAGTGTAACTTGTTGATTTTTCGCTGTCTGATTTCAGTGTTTAACAATGGTACATCCCAGGAGCTGATGAGTCTGACTGGGACGATCCCAGTCAGCTACAGAGGTAAGGACTGTGGTGTAAGTTATAGTTTGTCGGGGTGTTGCAACACACGAGCCTGTTGGGATAGATTGGTGGGGTTGGACCAGTACAAAAACTATGTTAAGGGTGGGAGTGCATGAGTGCTAGGTTGGGCAAGCTCGGTGTAGGAGGTGTTGCTCAGGAAGGCTTTGGAAACAACAACAACTGGTATTTATATAGCTCCTTTTAACGTAGCATTAAGTATGAGTAAAATACATGATCCTTCTCCCTTGTGTGGTGACTGGTTCAGTCCTGTTCACTCCTGCTTGTTCTCCAGTAAAATTCAGTAATGTAGTTGAGGGGGGGTTGCTGGTGTTCTCCAGTGTCGTCTTCTCTCTCCCAATATTCAGGGCTATTCTTTCTGCCACATCCTCACTAAATCAGGAGTGTCTGCGCAGCTCATGGGTGATGCACATCTGTATTACAATTACATAGGATGGGAAGTCTTGGAGTAATCAATTTTATATTAAATGCATGTTCTTTTCAAAATCTAATTTAACGTTACCAAAGTGACCCCATGGGGGGGGTGGGCGGGGTGGGGGGGGCGAATAGGGAGTCTTCATTGACAATCGGTGATGTCATCGCCTGCCCAGCAATGTGGACACCAACATGTCAGTTCTTGCAACTGGTAAGAAATGTTGTTCTTGTGTTCAAGTTAATAGTTTTATCTTTTGTTCACTACAAAATGCAGGAATATTTGAAATAGATAGTGGTCCCCCAGATTTATCCCTTTTTTAAATGAGCTGTCATTTTTTTGGAAGCAGTGAGACGTTCAGTTTTAATCTTTTTTTTTCCCTTTTATTTGCAGGAAATATGTATAATATCCCTGTGTGCCTCTGGTTACTGGACATTTACCCTTACAACCCTCCAATCTGCTTTGTAAAACCCACCAGCACCATGATGATTAAAACGGGAAAACACGTTGATGCCAATGGGAAGATCTACCTCCCGTACCTGCATGAGTGGAAACATGTGAGTATCGTTATCATACTCTTCCCATGGTTTTAAACCGGGTGCTCCTGTGTCTTCCATGTCCCAGAGGAAAGGCGAATACGGGCACCTGTATACTTGGGTATTGGCAGTCAATGTCCCTCGGGAAATGCAAATGCTGGCAGCCGACGTGCTTTGAGGCGGATTGGAGGGAAAGAGTTGGATAGTGGCCGGCTGGTCACTGCCCAGAATGGGCTGTTGGTTAGTGCTGGGCACTGCCAGGAATGGGCTGTTGGTTAGTGCTGGGCACTGCCAGGAATGGGCTGATGGTTAGCGCTGCACTGGGCACTGCCGGGACTGGTTAGCGCTGGGCACTGCCGGGACTGGGCTGTTGGTTATTGGCAGGCTGGACACTTTCCTCCACATGGAGTGAGAAAGTAAAGGACAGGAAGAAGCCATTTAACCCACGAAATGTACTGCTCTCTCTCTGCCGTTGTCTGACTGCAATTTGAATGCATCCAAAGTGTATGGAGCCAACAGTCCCAGAGCTTTGGAGATGCCGCAGATCCGAACTTCAATCTGC